>NW_028277701.1:300000-535012 GCF_059751315.1 Micrasema longulum
ACGCAGAGTAATTTCAAAACTTCAAAAAATCATAGTGCTGATAATACGATATATAAAAAATATTTTACCTCATTGAATTGATACATCTTTTTCAGGGTTCAATCATAGTGATCATTTGGGATATTTTGTCTCATCTCTTCTTTTTAAATAATGAAAATATAAAGATTCAATGAACAAAATTGATACTCACTTTATCCTTTTTACTGCTATCTGGGAATAGATTCAACGCTTCTAATCCTTCCTTTACATGCGATAGAGACAGCAGACATCTCTCTCCCACTCTTCCCCCAACGGAGGGGGGCGGAACCTCTGCAGGAGGCAGGGCTACCTTGGGGGCCATCAAACTATTTACCGCAACTCTCCGGGTGTAGTTCCCTTCATTAGCCTTCACTTGCCCGCCCTTGGAGTTTTCCTGACTTTCCGAGGTTTGAGAGGATGCGGGAGTAGTCGGAGTTTTCGTGGATGTGGTCGCCACGTCGTCTCGGGTTTTGTCAGAGAATGATATTGATTCTTCTTCGTCTTCGTCACGACGCCGGCACGTTATCGGATCGCCACATTCGCATTCTCCTGTTGACGACTCTAGAATTATGTTCAAATTGTTAAATAGAATCCACATCAACAATTTATTTTGAATTCACACTCATCTTAAGCATCTTGAGAATGGCAACTTTTACAATTTGTTATTTATTTACCAATTTGTAATTAATTTAAATGTGACAAGTTTAAAAAAATAAATTTTTTCAGCTAGAGGAAGTTTCATCATCATCATCATCATCGTTCCCTTTCCGCACCTAATGGTGCATAGGGCACTGCATTGGTACACCAATCGCACCGCATCTTGATCATTTTTGTTACATGAAGGTAAGATGATCAGGATTACGCTTCAGGTACCAGTCCAGGGACTATGAAATATTCTAGTGTGAAAACACCCATTCAAATAAATATTTCACATCAACCATGTCGGGAATCAAACCCGAGACCTCTTGCATGGCAGGCTAACGCGCTGACCATTACACCACGAGGCCGACAATGAGGTAGTTTAGTGGTTTTAAAGATATTTATATTTGTTAATAGACTATCAAGCTAAGCCAAAAATTATTTTTAATATTTTTATGTATCGTATTATCAGCGCCATAATTTTTCTAAGTTAATTGATTTTGAAATTACTCCGCCTGTGATATCACAAGTTCTCTACGGTGAGTTGTCCTAATTGCTGGGTTGACATTCTGGTACCTGGAAATGTACCATGACATTGTCATTGGTTGATTTCAGAGAACCAATGACGTCGTTCAAAGTAGTTCATTTTTATGAATTTTTTCATATATTTTAGAAAAACTTCGCCGTACAATTGAATGGTCTAATTTTTACCGCGCATAAGAAAACATTTTTTACATAATTTTTTTTAATTTGAAGTAAAAAAACCACTAACTTACTTAATTTGAAGTATTCCATAAGAATACTGTAAATGCATTTCAGCACTAATTTTACAGTTAGTCGGAGGAAGTTTAGGGGCGTTAGATGACTTGTAACACTGATTAAATGCTTAAAATAATTAATTTATTCCATTTTACAGACTACAATACAAATTGCTTATGTTGTGTAATGAGCAGGTTATCATTAGTAAACGATCAAACATACCTTTGAAATTAGGGTTCCCAGGATTGGTGTCAGCGGGAAGGTACAAATTAGCCAACATGTAATGGGAAGAAGCTACAATCTGAGGATACCTTTCAACGGGCAACAGCTTTATACAATTCTCCAGCAAGAGTCTTATATGTCCGGCCTGGCAAGGGAGGCTCATATTTCTAGCAACTCTATACAGTAACATGGCCACGGGAATAGTGAAGGGATTTTCATCAGAAGTGTTGCCAGAAGTTCCACACAGCGTAGTTAAATCATACAACTTTACAACATCATCGTGTGTCCCTTTAAACAACCAGTACGTATGCCCCGCTTTCGTCGCATTCGACTTTAAAAATGACAAGATGTTCTGAGCGACGTTCCGTATTACTTTTGGCGAGAACTTAGAGTCTTCCAAGTTGGGCAGGTCCTCAGTTTTGATCGGTTCGTATTTTTGGACGATTCCATCGAGATGGTAGCACATTACGACTTCCGGAACATTACACATCAGGTTGTCGAGCCAATAATCTATGCCTGTCAGTACATTGATGGGTTCGCTGGCATCTCGCAGGCGGAGACTGACGCAGGGTCGATCCACTCCGCCGAATATCGGAATATCACTACCGATCAACATCTGAATGTCTTCAAAGGTCCAGACGACATTTCTGTTGTATGTGTGGTTAGAAAACCCGGGATCTGGGATGTTTTCCTGCACATTGGGTTCGGGGAGATGCGGTCCGGTGCTCGGCAAACTCGGAAAGCTTGTGTCGTTACTTTCCTGGTATTCTCTGGCTTGCGACGAGGGCACTAAACTGTGATACAAGAATTTGGAAACTAAGCTTTTTTGTTGCAACGCGAATCTGCTTTTATTTTTTATATACATGACTTTGTCTTTGCTCTTGAGGGTCTTGACAACATTGTCATAGAAGAATTTCTTCATCCATGACCACTCGGATTTCATGAGATAACGATAGATATCAAAGTCATCCAAAAGTAACGTGTTTTCAACTCTGTGGACCATCATACTGATCTAAAAAGATAAATTGATGAATTTAAACAAATTGTTTCAATCAAATACATGTTTTCAATAAAAACATAATTAAATGGGCTACTTATTAAACACATACACTTTTCTTTAGAATTGAATGAGGAAGTTCAGTGGTTTTTTAAAAAAAATATATTTGTTAATAGACTGTTAAACTAAGTCAATTTTTTTTTTTTTAATTTTTATATTTCGTATTATCGGCGCTACGATTTTTCAAAGTGTTGTATTTCTGAAATAACTCCGCGTGTAACGTCAGAGGTTCATTTCCGCTTATTCTCATTCAGTTCTTCCCGTTGGTCCAGAAGCGACAAGCAGACCGGAAATCTTCCATAGCTCTTAGATTATAGGTTGATTCACATGAACCAGTGACGTCATTTAAAGTAGTGCGTTTTTATCAAAATATTTATTATTATGTTTTCTGTTCATTTTCAAGAAACTTTGCAGTACAATTTAATGCTCTAATTTTTACCCCGCGTAAGAAAACATTTTTTGTATCCAATTTCCCGTAGGGCTGAAGTTCCTCATTATGCCCACGTAGAAGGGTATACGTGATTTTGCTTTTTTTTAGTAGTAATAGAGTAATTTATAAAAAAATTTATAGGCGAAGCTTTATGTCCATTTTTTAATTTCACAAAAATGACAATTGTCAATGGTACCTCGTTGCTATTGATACCATTTTACATAAAAAAAAACTATTTTTTTGGTTTTTCGTTTGTATGGTATATGCCCTTGTATGTGGGTACAATTCAATTAAAAATCCTACTCCAATTTATCCTGCTTACTTAAGTAGGGTTTACACAAGGACAGGACAATATTTTCCTGTCCCAGCATCGCGCTTATTGTCCTTGTGTGAATAAAAATTTGGAGGACAGGATAATTGGAGACATTGTCCTAGAGATAGATGGGCAGGCTACATCCACAGGATAATGGATTACCCATATCACCGAGTGCAGCCGCATTGTTCTTGTGTGAATGTGCATGGACAGGACAGTAAAACAATAGCTTCTTGCTCTGCGGATTTTTGTCAAAAATATCAGCAAAAAATTTGCCTTTTTATTATTTAGTTCAGTGGTTTCCAAACTCAATAAGGATGTGAGCTACTTTCAGAAATTGAACTTGTCTGGTGAGCTACCTATACAAATTCCCTCTTTATAGTTTTTTAGCCGATGCCCTTATCATACCATACATAATATTTTTATATTCGTTTAAATAAATTAGAACATCAGATTAACAATAAAACATAAAATGCATTCTTTAAACATTTATTTATAATCAAAATAATAATTCAAAATATGTGTGATTAAAAAATAAAAGTTAAAATAAAGAGTAAATTAATTAGTGAAAAGAATGGCATTAACTTTCCTCCACAATTTGTTCAATTCTCGGTGAGTACCTTGTCACTCCCATCCGAATGCAATTATCAAGATGTAAATCTGTGAGTCTGTTTCTATATTTACTCTTAACCTTCATTGTGGAAAACGTTGACAGCAACCTTTTAAGCATTTCATTGAAATTTAGCACATTTTTTATTTATTTTCGGAGTTCAATAATAAAATTTACTAGTCAAATTTAATATCCTACGCGAGCCACCGAAAAAGCCTCGGCGAGCTACCATGTGGCAATCACTGATTTAGTTCGTGTTCCAACAATTCCGAAAAATCTTGGTATAAAATAAATAACGAATTACAACAGGGATGGAGAATACTTTAAAGAAGGGAATATGGAAGTCTAGGCATTTACAAGGCTTATGACCTGTCATTGGCTGGACTCCCGAGAGGGTAAAATCCAGTCTTTTGTCTACAAACATTTGCACAAACTCAAATATTGTAAAATAAATAATCTTTTTCAGGAAACTGGCTCGGAAAATTCATCGTTATGTGTTCATTTTGACAGTGTTTCGCATGAGAACTACGGTCAAATTGTTGTATTGTCCCATTGTTATGTCTCTGCTGATCACGGAGCTGGGATAGGACAATATTTTCCTGTCTAATGTATTGTCCTCATGAGAACCCTGCTTTAAGATTCGGTACAATAATTATGTTTGATGTTTACTCGTACGCTTCTAATTGTGTTCTGCCTGTAGTCGTGTATTTTTTTTCACATTTTAAACAATGATTAATGATAATAAAAATAATGTATGCTAATTATAAACTATTATCAGATTAAAAACACCCAGGTAGTACACCCAACAATATAATTTAAATTTTAAGTTTTTGTTAACCGCCATATCTTATTTATATGAGACATTATAGAATAGGAAATATGACATACTACGAATACCAGTAAAAATATATAAATAGAATTTAGAATAATTAATTGTATTTTCAAAATCAATATTTATAATACTATGGAAAATGTTTTCATTTATAATTTTTTTTAAAATGTCATTAGAAAAACTCAACATATTTGGCCTTGATAGTTGTAATGTCGAGACTCGTGACAATGTTCTAAATAAATTTGAATGGTCAGGAACAAAAACACATGAAGACAGTATTTCATAGACCTTTAAAAATGTTTTTAAAAAAGTGATATTTCCCTATTGTAATATTTTGGGTTTTTGACACATTTGCTCTTCGAAACTTTGTAGCGAGCACAGTAAGAAAACACATGTACATATATATGTCGGAACTGAATCAAATTAATACTATAATAATTATTTACCATTCCATTGGGATGATAGGGAAGCTTGAGAAGAGTTTTGATACATTCTGCTCCCGACACAACATCAACTTCTCCAACACAATCCGGGAACATGTGAGTCATACGGAAACTAAAATAAAAACGTTAGGATTTCAATTAAAAAGTTCAACGTAATCATTCAACTCCATGGGACCAAAGGTTTGTGTTGAGTTGGGACGAATAATATACCAAAGCAATATACAAAACAAAAACGTCATTAAAAAAATTCACAAGGCACATTAATGTAAAATGAACCATCATCCCAGTTAGCCTGACCGCGAGAATAAGCAAACAATAAGGTGGAGGACCCCAGTATAAGGTGAGTGTCTGTTGCCGTTTTGTATTGAAGTTCAGAACATTATTAATGGCGCAAACTGATCGCAAACGATCACTGTGAAAACCTAATACGAACATTTTGCTGAGACCTCTTTCTTTGTTTGACTGGAAGTTTCAATGCTTCGAAATAAAAAATGGTAATTTTTCATTTGAATCAATTGATTTCTGTTGCAAAATTCACTTTATGGCCATCAGTCAATATTTGGGTAACTTATATTATATTATATTAATTTTCTCTTGTTTGAAAGAAGAAAGGAGGGAAGGCTGATCTGGAGTTACTCCGTGTGGATCCGCTGTAACCAAAGGATTTTTTAAGTCAGCGAGAAAAAATCTTTTCATGTTCTTTTTCATTATTATTGTTATATTTTATTTTTTTACAAGTGGAATTATACAGAGTGGTTTTTCAATGGTACTCTTTTTTTCTTATTTTTTTGCATTGTATCTACTTATATTTGGAAAAACTATAATTGGCCTATAAATTTGGTTAATTTGTAAATATTGTATTTTTTTTGAAAAGAAAACAATAGCCATTGTAAAATGGCTATTGTTTTCTTTTAATAAATAAATATATATATATTTTTAAATCATAAGAATGCGAATACTATATCATTTTAAGTAAATAAAAACAAAATACTGACATTTATTCGAGCCAGGTTAATGAACATGTTGAAAATTTAAATGCTGGATATATTTTAAAAGGAAAATGTGTGGCAATGTTGTTACAAAATAAATATTAACAAATTTTCACTTCGGTCTTTTTACCACCATGATGACAAAATACACACATACATAAATTCATGATTTCTTCTTATTAAAATGATAATAATTAATAATAAGTACACATACAAGCAACGAACCTGGAAAATCCGACAGTCTGGCTCAAGGCGTGTCTCAAGCCATAGGAATCCGTAGCGCTGCTCAGCCAATTAGAGGGGGGCATATTGAGGTCGGTATTACACTGTAACCTGGCAAACTCCACGGGGCACAAGACGGACGTGTATTTCACTACGGCTGTAGACTTCACGTCGGGCGAAGGGCTTCGCGAGCGAGCCTGGAACCAGGAAACTCAATATTCAACTGACAGATACATATTTTTAATAATTTAATTAAGTATCTAGTTTGTGTAAAATTACTAAAATAAATTTGATATGTTTCAGAACAAAACTGTTCCTTTGTCAAACACTGAATATTAAATCATACTAAAACTAATATCAAACAACAAGTACCCGAAATACCTCTGCTAACATGTGTTCAATGTTTTACGTCCAGGGTACAGATTCTTAGTAAAGGATATAAATTATTAAAAAAATAAATTCTCAGTTACATTATTTTTTGCATAAATAAATAAAAATAAGGGGAAGGTAGAAGGTATTGGATTGAACGATATTTTAATTATTCAAGATTTTAAGTATACTACCTAATCGTATTTTCTTATTAAAAAGTTTCTACTGCGTAGTAGTGACTAAGAGACGTTAGCTTTAAATTATTGATATTTTTACTTTAAATAATGATAATTTATTTATTTTAAACGCCCCAAGCGGGCTTTTACATCTTGAAAAATATACAAAAATAGGTTTAAACTTCAATCAACAAAGTGATAAACGGTACAAAATAAACAAACATATAAATGGAAATTAAATTATATAAATTAAACCACAAAAACAATAGTGGGAATAGAACACAAAATGGCTAAATGACCCTATAAATTTTTCTACCATTAATAAAGATCTTTAAATTTCGATACTGAACAGCAAAAGATCCCGATAGAGCTTAATTCATTGCTAAGTTTAAGTAGTATGTGAATAGATGAGTGAATATAATAATTAGTACTAGATTTGATCATATAAAATAGTGCTGCCTGTAAACATACAGAAAATGCATAATTATTATGAAAATGGGAAACTGGATGGATGAAAATAGACTAATATTTATCCCATCTAAAACAGAACTATGAGTGACTTCACCCTGATGACGGAATTCGATTCAGGATATATCACTACCCGATATAAGGAGTACCGCTTTACCCACCGTCAAACTACTGGGAGTCTTCCTTAATTCTAACCTCTTTCTTGACGTTCAAATTAGTAGGACGATAAATTCATGCTTCTACCAGCTGAGACAAATTAAACGCAAAAATTTGCATTTGTAGTGTATAAAGTTGATTATTGTAATGGAATCTACGCAGGTCTACCAACGAATAAGATGACTCGCCTACAGTCTGTATTGAATGCCGCAGCGAGACTTATTTTTTAAATCTCTAAGTTCAGTCATATCACTCCTCTACTTTGGGAATTACACTGGCTATGTTTCCCACAGAAAGTGGAGTACAAACTCTGTCAGATTATGTATAAGTCACTGCACAACCCTAGTCCGGAATATCTAAGGGAACTATGCATTCCATATGAACTAGCTGACAGACGTCTTATGCTTAGATCAGCTACATCTACGGCGAAAGGAAAAATTATTATACCTCCGCGCACTAAATTTGATGAATGCAGTTATTAATTAACGGTCGCAGGTCCTAAGGCATGGAATGCTCTCCCAGCAGAAGTGCGAAACTGTGAGAGCGAAGTGAGATTTTGGAAAAAACTTAAAACCCACTTGTTCTCTAAATAATTTGAATGATTCCATATCATGTGATAACAAAGTTAAAATTAAATAAATTTATTTACAGAAACACTTTATAAAGCGCCTTTGAGGTATTATATTACGAAAATGGCGATGTATAAATTATCCATCGTAATAATTACCTTCTGCATTGTCCATAATCCTTTAAAGGACACCTAGAAGCCTAGAACTAAGTGGTACATAAATATACCACCAGAATTGAGTTACTTATTTTCTAATATTTCGTATTAATAATAAGTCTTATGTTACAAGAGTATCGTAATAACGTATACTGGTAGATCAGTCTTCCACGTTTCCCAGCCTTTTCAAACGCAATAGGTTTATTATCTTAAAAAAGAGTATATTTTAAAAGGTTTGCTAGACGTAAATTTATGTATTTATTGATTAAGATTTAAATTTGCATACATACATTCATACATATTTATATAAATTGAAGAGAAGAGAAACAAGAAGAAGAAAAATACAGTAAACAATTCACATTTAAGTTGTAAATTATAAAAGATTTAAAAAAACAAATAACAATATAACCTAAAATTAAAAAAAATAATCATCAGAAACTACAAACCTTTTCTTTTTCTTCATCAGACATCTTATTTGCTGTTATCAAACACTATAGAATCGATTTAATTAAAGTAATTTAAAAAAAAAACTTCTACGAGAATCGACCACGATTCGAGATTTTACTAGATTTTTCTGCAAACTGACAGTTGTGACATTATTGTGGTAAAACACATTTTTCTATATCTTTTTCTTCTAACTTGTATTATGGCGTCTCCTTCTGGAATGATCTAGCAATATTCCATTTGCAATAAAAATATAATAATTATTACAATAAACATACTCTGGAAAAACCATAAATTTAGATTTTTAAATATTACTAATGGCATTAGAAAGGTTAAACAGCTATCACCTATTTCTATAATGCATGCAAACCAAAAAAAATCTACTTACCTTTTTTTAAAATTATGTTTAGACGGTTTTTCTTATTTGAATAAAAAACATACAAACCTCACATTACATAGGTGCGAAGGTTTTCACGGTCACTGTTATCAATATTATGTATCTTTTTTGGGTGATACCGTGTATGTTGGATTTGATCCGACGTTTCGGCTACCATTGCAGGAGCCATCTTCAGGGAAAACTGAAGATGGCTCCTGCAATGGTAGCCGAAACGTCGGATCAAATCCAACATACACGGTATCACCCAAAAAAGATACGTAATATTCTCACATTACATAACCGGGTAATTCAACACCAATCGGTGTTGGGTAATTACTACAACTAGATTACTTCAAAATCAGCATTTATGAGTTACCCACTAAAAACTCATTTTTGTATCCCCCTCCATGAATGTTACAAATAGACAAGTCATACATTCAAATCATCATAATGGTTTTAATCAATCGCGTGCCTGTTTGTAGCATTTATGGAGGAAGATACAATGTTTGTATACAGATTTAGTGTGTAGCATTCTGGAGAGTGGCGCGGTGGTGTAGGGGCCTGAAAAAGCCACTTACTCACCAATGGTGAAGAAAATACAGAAGAAGCTTCTTAGTTACCTGTACATGAGAGTATGGATATACCCATTGTAATACTTAATATTGTTCCTTTTAGGTATGCTTGGTATCAAAAGTTTGCGAGCTAGGAGCATTATTGCCTTGCTTACGATGGCCTTTAAACTTCTGAACGGGTTTATTTATAATCCCAACAGTTTTGAAGGGATAAAATTATATGTTCGAACTACTTAAAAGCTAAGAAACACACACCATTAGTTCTTCCTGAATGCAGGACAAATTTACCTTTGATTATACCTGTAGGAAGGATGATTTGTCTGTTAAACAGCCTACTGAGAGAGGTGGAACTTTTCCATGCTGGGATTACCAGTTTTAGAATGTTCCTCTCTATGTATAATCATTTATATTAGTGGTTTCTTTATAAATATGTTCGTAGATATTTTATATTTTCATGTTTTTACTGATTTATTTCAGTTAAATGTTACAGTTGTCTTTGTTTGCTATAGATTTTATGGACTAATTGTTGTACCTTATTAATCTAAATACTAATCATATATGAACAGTGTAATCGGTAGTTGTGTTGTATTGTGCATAAATAAATAAACGTGTTTTTAGTAGTATCCAAAAAACCCTTATTTTGATGTTTTTAAGTTTAAGCATTTATTATTTTATGTACAAACTATGTGAACATTAATGAAATAAATATAAACTATTAAAAATAATTTCATCACATTAAATTTGCTATCTATTACCCCGTGATACAATAACTTGCATCTACTTGGAACATGTATACCTAATAAGATAGATGCAATAAATATATGAAAAAAACACAGTAGCAGATGAATAGGCAAGATAATTTTTATTTATTTATACATAGGTACTATATAAATGTGTTTTGCATCATTCCTCTCTAGGTGGATTTAAGAGTAAAACCAATATGATGAAAATAGCATCAAGTTATAGTATATTTGAGATGTAGATTTTTTAAATGAATACATTATTAACAAATTAGTTCTCTCTCATTTTCATAAGCAAATGTAAGGGATTATTGATTTTAGGAGAAGGTGATGAAGACATGCACGCCATTTTACTCAATCCAGCAAATTTATCTCTCTGCCTTTTATTTTTTCCTCTAGCAGTTGGAGTTACCCCAGGAGTCGATACAATCCCCGGCTTAGGATGAAGCATGGATGATGGAGTCAAATAACAAGACTTCTTTAGCTGTATATTTCTCGAAATACTTTGGGGGGTTTTGCTCTTTCTTTTCTCCAGGGGGAGAGAATCTGATTTATTACCAATCAATTTGTGTGGAGTAATTTTAGAATCTTCTAGTTTATTTTTGTTTTGGTTATTTGACAAATTTGATTTGGTTACTTTGTCGCAGTGAAGACACTTGATGAGCTGAAAATAATTAACACCTTTAGAAACTATTTAGCTTAAAATAATCTTTAAGGAATGTATAAAGTTGCAAACATATGATTATATTAATAACATGGAATGAATATTCTATAAATTATTTAACATACATCCTATTACTTTAGTTTTGAATTTCTACTTTCTTCATAATATATTGCCTTTTACAGGTTGGTAAAAAATGCTATTTTTATCATAGATATGGTTCAATGTTCTTTATACATTTTTCTCCCATATATATGATTGCGCCATTGATTAGGTATACTTGAGCCAACAGAACCACAGGACTGTGACATTATTTATTTATTTTATTTGACACTTTATATACATATACAATAAATATACATATAAGGGCGGGTATATTGCCTTAAGGCAATTTCTTCCTACCTACCCAAACCGTTCAGTTTGAGAAAATTATAAATACGTGGACATGTTGAATCTTACAATTTTATACAAAAATTAAAAGCAAAGAATAACAAAAATAAATATATATATAAAAAAAAATAACACTATGGAGAGGAGAGGAGATGGGAAGGAAAGAAGAAGGATAAAGGAACAATTTAAATATTTAGATAGTGACATTTCAATCTTGACTTAAATGTAAATAAAGAAGGGGCGTCTCTAACATTAGTGGGTAGATTATTCCACAATCGAGCGGCTACTACTGTGAAAGAGGAGGCAAGAAAATTAGAGCGATGACAGGGTATTAAAATGGTTCTCTCGTTACTAGAACGAAGAGATAGTCCGTGTTGTGAAAGAGGTTGGATGAGCTCTCTCAGATAAACAGGCGAAGTGGGATTATTTAAAATATTGTGAAGAAGTGATAGAATGTGAATGTTTCTTCTATGCCTGATACTGAGCCAGTGTAGTTGTGTGCGATACTCGGTTATATGGTCGAATTTGCGAAGATCAAAGATATAACGAGTACAAATATTTTGAATCGTTCTAACTTATCAAGCAATTCAGAGTTAGCATCTGGATAACATACATCTGCGTAGTCAAGGAGTGGAAGAAGTAAGCTCTGGACTAATGTTTGCTTAACATTAATTGGCAAGAAATTCTATAATCTTTTAAGTGAGTGCAAACTGCTATAAAGTTTACGACTAACTTTGTTAACCACCCTAAATGCTTATGAATGATAATACCCAAGTTTTTGACTGAAGTCATGAATGGAATTTCTGTAGCATATATTTTGAAAAGAGGAAATGTGGAAAAATTCACTTTTGAATACATTTGTTTACTACCAACAAGTACAATTTAGGTTTTTGTTGGATTTATGAGAAGTCCATGTTTTTATTTATGTATTTTATGTAAACTATAAAGGTAAAAATAAAACCATTAAATAAAATATTGTGTTAAATTTATAGTATATAAAAAGTACAGTTAACTGTTTTTTTAAAATTGGATGGTAAAAATATTCATAAACATCTAGGCTAATTTTATATGAACAAAGTGATTGACTATAGCTTGACAACTCCGGTGTGTACAAAATAAGGCCCCATTGTATTAAATACTCAATGAAGTATGAGTTTTGTGCCAGACACATAGTTTTCATTGTGTTTTGGTTTAACAAAACCTATAACGTATAATTTATTTACATGTGAAATATACCAACCAAAGTTTTCGGAGATATTTTCACTTTAGCCTTTTCAATTTCTCCTTGAGTTCTTAATCCATTTCTGTTTTCTGCGATAAGTTTGTACTTTCTTCTATATCTTTTGGACAACTTCTTTCGCTTAGTAAACTGAAATCAAAATTGAATGAACCTAAATATTATATTGTTAGTTCTAAGAAAAAAGATAGCCAAATTCCCTCTTCAAAAAAGCGCCATCTTTATGCGATATCTTTGCATAAATTAGTTACTTGGATAGAGTAGTTGTCTTTCCATTGGCTGCTACAGTTACTGCATCTAGCTTCGGGGCCAAAATACTTTGCAGGAAGCTTGAAGTCATACTGGCACTTTGTTATGCACTTGATTCTGAAAGTAATTACTCAGTTAAAACAAAATGTACAACAGTGCTACTGAAATTGAACTTATAGATAAATACATAATATGTAAAATATCTACTTTCTAATGACATATAAAATGATACATCAATCCTTATACCACTCTCATAGACGCATTTGTCTAATATTATAAAACGTACCTATCATAAAATGAAACAACTAGACATACTAAAATGGACACTAAATCATTGGAACAATAGGCATCATTCCTCGATAACTACACATGTGCAGCAGTAACTAACTACAATCTTCGAAAGCTGCCATTCGGATTATTTTGTTAACCATAGTGTTAAAACGGAGCTTTATTTATTTAGTTTTTCATCGTTTACTACTTACGTAACATGCATTACATTATAACATAGACGCAACTGAAGTGTTAACATAAACTAAAATTACAACAACGAAAAAATTTAACTTACAATACAGTACTACTGTTCGAAATTGCCGAGCTACGCTGTATAAAAACGCCGGATTACTGGCAGGGCCGGAGAAGTGAAATGCCGGATTATAGAGGGAGTACTGTATATTCTTAATTAATTAATAAACGCTTTTTGGCAAAACTGAAACTAAACCCTTGTTAGAAAAAAATTAATACAATTCTAAATGGGCCGTTCAAAGGTTATGATAAAAATGACAATTTGTAGCAATAAAAAATTCTTAGTATAATAGCTTTACACATAAATCGCAAGAACAGTTAACAGTTTAACACAAATAATTCGGCAACTTACAGAATATGATTTCTAATCAACTTTGCAATGTGGTCGGAATTTGTAATCGTAGAAGCAGTATTCCATAAATGTTTGATAGATACGAGTATTTCAGCGTTATCCATTTCTAACTATTCTTAACCCGAATTCAAGAGAGAATGAAATAAGAAAATAATTCATGCGGGTTGAAATAACACGGCGTATTAATTTGAAACGTCAAATTCACGTGTATTTCCATACATACAGGGATTTAGAACAAAACAAAATATAGATGCATATGGTATTCAAATGAAATAAGCTCCTATTTGCAAAGATTTTTGAAGAAATACTTTTTTGTCTTTGGATGTTGTCTATGCTTATCAGTTATCAGTCTGTGATTTTCGATTATTCTCAGTTTCTGCTGTCGCTTGTCAAAATTTTGCACGCAATCGGTCTTGTTTATTTGATTAAATGTGTCGCGAATATGAAGCTTTCGAATGCATTATCAATTATTAATAAAATAAAAAGTCGTCAGTTTTTTGTGTCGACTCCAATATTCTACGTAAACGCCGGTAAGTCCTCTCATTAATCAATCATATTTATAACCTATGCAATGTAAATATTTACAATTTCAATATAAAAATAATCTTGGTATCTGATGGTAGAAAAATTATGTAATTGACGATTATCACCTTTAATAATACCATGTGTACACAAATTATTCACTTGTGTCTGTGTCATACGGCGTTTTACTTATTTTTTACATTTATAATGAAAACTTCTGTTAGATCATAAATTGTGTAATCAAGATACATCTAATATTTAACATGTTAAATCTAGGCTTAACTACACAGTCTACCATTTTCTTAAGAATAATGGTTAGGAACACATACCAATATTTACATTTTATTTTATGTTTGTTGAAATTAATGTACGTAGGTATTTTAAATCATAGTGAAATCATAACAATGAGTAAATTCATTACAGCACTGGCTCAGTATCAGGCATGATGGAGAAATTGGGGGGCGAAGCACCCACCCAAGCAATATGTTATATTATCATATATGAACGGACGGACACCTCGTGTCCGCTGGAAGAGTTTATACTTTATCAGAAAGCCATATTAAAATTAATAATATTATAAGGCAAAGAAAAAAGGACCCTGCATGAATACACAAACAATTAGAGGGATGTTGCAACGTTGGTTTTCAAAAGATGAGATATGCTTTTTAAGTATTACCCGAAATGGGATCCTTTGTTCCAATATAAAATAATTTCTCTAAATGCAGACGGAGTCCGAACGCTCTCCTTGGTTTACCATATTACGGAAAAAGATAGTCAGTTGTCAAAAACCGCTCGAATACCTCAACATAGAGAATAGGTGGGTGTAGCCAGTGCAAAAAACTATGTGACTAAGTGCTTACTTAAAATAATTTCATCACACACTACTCAACAATATTTTGTGCAATCCTACTTCGCCTGTTTATATGAAAGAGCTCTTCCAACCTCTATTACAGCATGAGCCATCTCTTCGTTCTAGTAACGAGAGAGGGTTCTCTATATCCATTCACCGCTCTAATTTTTTTGCCTTCCCTCTCCACAACAGGCCAGGAGGCCCAATTACATTGGTGAATTACAACATTGAGATCATCACACCACCTAATTTTTTTGTGATCTCGCTGGGAATTGAACCTGGAATCTTCCTGTGTGCTGGCTGTCTGTTTTAGTTATTACACCACAGGGGCTGCCAATGATATGATTGTTTGGTTTCCAGTGCCCCACATTGGCCACTTGTACTCTGCGGTGATAGCTGATGCTGTCCAGCGCTTCGAGAAGCTTCTGGACCCTGGTTGCCAGATCACCTTCAGCACCGGGACCGATGAGCACGGAGCCAAGGTAGAGCGGGCTGCCTCAATTCGAGGAGTGCCTCCTGTGGAGTACTGCCAGACCATATCCAGCCAGTACAGAACCCTATTTCAGGATGCCGGGATCCAGTTCACCGACTTTGTCAGAACCACGGAAGATCGGCACAAAAAAGCTGTTCAACATTTTTGGGTAGGTACTCCTTAGTTTTATAAAACATACCTATCAATATGGCAACCGTCCGTCTTCAAAAGACGATGGTGATGTATACTTAATTTGAAGACTATGAAAAACAGCTTTTCCGGTGACTGTATAGTCCTATACGGGACCAGCACAGTCGGCCACATTTCTCACACTTCCAGGTTGTGGGGGGGGGGGGCTCCAGTAGGTAGCTGCCTTCCTCATAGTCTTTTAAGCCTCTGACTTTCCAGCCAGAGGTCGTCATGTGCCGCTTGAATAAAAAAAAATACATATTTGATAGGAACTTTTAAGATACTAAATGATTACTATGACTGCCCTCTGCATGAGATGTACAATTAAATCCCAACACCAATTTACGGGGCTAAAACTGAAAGCCCTATCGCCTCCAATTCCATTTTTATCGCAAGAAAAACTTCCTTTGCAGCAGGGTGGTTTCAGATTGGAATAAATTGCCAAGCCTAGTTGTCCATTCCGTTTCGGTCAGCCAGTTAAAAAACTGTTGCTTTTTTGAAGAAAGATGAATGCAGACAAAAAGCAGTACACAAGATATAGGCGCACCAGCGAAGGCTGCGTGCCTATAAGAAACAATAGTAATAATGAATAATAACACTGCTTTCAGAACGAACTGATGTCCCGAGGTTGCATCTACTCCTCCAACTACTCCGGCTGGTATTGTGTCAATGATGAGACATTTTTAACGGAATCAAATCTCAGAGAAGAAACTAGAAATGGACAAGCGGTAATTATTATCACTTATTTATTTAATGATTATGATAAAATTATAAATAAACTTATCAATGAAACTTCTTGGTTTAGTTTTACTTTTTATTATTTTGACCAACGAGCGCTTTCGCCTAAGTAGGCATCTTCAAGACTAGTGAATTGTTTACAACATTTACAGTTTTTATACTATTCTTAACATATTTTGGAGATAAGATCAAATAAGTATTTTAACAGGGGACAGAAACATAAATATTTACAACTATGTAGTTTGCTAAACAGTTAATTTTTGGGAGTTTTTGGACCGAAATTAGGATTAAGCTTTTATTATTTAAAAGGTGGGAAAGGAACACATGGCGAAATACAACAGAGTGGAACAACAACACAGCGAAAGCGCTCGTTGGTCAAAATAATAAAAAGTAAAACTAAACCAAGAAGTTTCATTGATAAGTTTATTTATAATTTTATCATAATCATTAACTATGGAGTTTTATCAAGAAATATCAACAAAAAACATCAACTTATTTATTTATTTAGTTATTTTATTTTATTTGGGATTTTTACAGCTATTACATAAACAAAATAAGTAGAAAAATATTAACAATGCTAAAGCCAATTTAAAAAATCCACTGTAAATATAATGACACATAATATATAAGAAAAGAAGTTTCGTAATTGTATTTGTGTGACGTTTGTATTCATGTACTTATGTTATTAACGTTTGTGGTTTTATGTTAAACGAACACAATGTAACCTATCCTAAAATTTATTTGCAGGGTTGCTAGCAAATTTAAAAATATCACACCAATAAAGTCATTTTATTGGTTAGAAGTCGTTTAGAATATATTTTTCTAGTCTGGTCACCCCCCATTATAGTGTATATTCTGATTCACTTGAGAGCGTCCAGAAGAAATTTCTAAAATATATTTATTTTAAACTACATATTCCAGCTGCTTTATTTACTTATAATCAATTGTTATCTTTAGCAAATCTTTTAAAACTTTCCGATAGAAAAATCCTAACAGACCTAATATTACTATATTCATTCATTGACTGTCCGATTTGCTGGAGTTGGTGTGTTTCCATGTACCTGGTCGACATATCCGCCACAGATCTTATTTATTTTCTGCAAGTTCTAGGACCAACTATCACATGCACTCGCCTATCCCTAGGCTCCACAGATATGGTAATCAGTATGAGGACAAGGCTGATATATTTGGTTCTGGACTTGATAGTTATAAAACAAGTCTGATTTATTTTTTTCTCTCGCAATATAATTCTTAAACTTTTCTTTATGTTCAAAAATGTTTTTCTCTTTTGCTTTTTCATATTTATTTATATATTTCGTTAACATTATTGGTTGCTAATGTGTATTTACCTACTTGTTACTATTATTATAGTTTTGCAATTTTACAATTTTTTGTTATGTATTTATATATGTTATAGGCAATTCATGCCATTTATGTAAAAAAATTAAATAATAATAATAATAAAAATAAAACCCCCACGACTTTTGATCAAAGGCACCTCTCCTTCATCATACCAGTGTTCAATATTTTGGCAGAGCGTATCAAAGACAAAATAGATTTTAGTTGGAAACTCTTCGATGATTTTTCAATTATTTGAGTGTGTTGTTTCATGTAAGTCAAATGTTTGTCTTTGTTTGTTCTTTTTAGATTGATGCCCTATGTGTTTTGTCATTTTTTTATTTTTCCATGCATATTTACATATACATAGAATTTTATTTACAAAAATACACTTTGAAAAAATACATCTTAAAATTAAGCTATAACATAATTGGAAAAAACGCCCACAAAGACCTCAGCATCTGAGCGTGGGCCATTCCTTTTTTAATGATCAATAAGTTTAAAGCATTTAAATATGGTATGACATGACCATGAAAAGAAAAGAAAAATAAAATTAACAGATGCCGATATTACGAAAACAGGATTTATTTGCAGTATGCATTTTATTTTTTATTTTAATTTTTAAAAAATCATTTTATCCGCGCCTAGTGGTGCGTAGGCATTGACATTCCAATTGTAACGTATCTAGAACATCCTTGTTTCATGGAAGGTAAGGTGATCAATCTTACACTTCAGGTGCCAGTCCAGTTACTCAATAACAATGGCCGCACTTGTCGGTAATCACCGATGCGTTCAAAAATTCTCACCGCGATTGTTTATTGCTCTAGCGATTCCATAGAAACATCAATTAAAATTTATCTATCGGGATTATTATATTTTTTAATGTTGCCACTCTGTCGTCAAATTTCTCAAAATAATTTGAAGTATTTATTAGTTGTTTTTATTTAACATTTTATATACACAAGCCTTAAGGCAATTTCTTCTTACCTACCCAAACCGTTCAGTTCGAGAAAATTACAAGTACGTGAGCATATAAAGAAGAAGTAGAAAGAGTGTGGAATGCTCTACCTTCAGAAGCTCGAAATTGTGCAACAGAATCCCCTTTCAGAAAAAAAATTGTTACTTGTTTATTTGTGAAATCGTTTCCTGACTTGAAAAGTGCTACTTTTTAGATGTAATTTTTAGAAGTACCATATTATGTGTATTACATGCTTTGTAAGATTTGTCTGTTAGTAAATAGTAGTTAAGAGTTAGCCTGTAGATAGACCTTATTTTATTTTTTTATTTAAGTATAATGTACAGCGTCCTTGAAATGAATACTCACGAAAACGACGCCATAAAAGTTGTCGAAATTTATTATTATTATTTATCAAACCACTCAAAAATTTAGATACTGACATTTCAATCTTGATTTAAATGTAAATAAAGAACTCTAACATTAGTGGGTACATTATTCAACAATCGAGCAGCTACTACTGTGAAAGAGGAGGCAAGAAAATTAGAGCGGTGAATGGGTATTATCATCAGTCACTAGAGCGAAGAGATATTCTTACTTAAAATAATTTCTTATGTGTTTCCAGATCAAAGTATCCGCAGAATCGGGGCATCCTGTGGAATGGACACAAGAACAAAATTATATGTTCCGATTAAGTTTCTTCAAATCAGATTTAAGACATTGGCTTAAAGAAGGTATTTATTTGCTATTTAAAAAAAATATTTTTAACCGTCCTAGGATCCTTTGCTCAACTGAAGGACAATATTTGCCAAGCAATAACCAGCATACCCATCGCTTTGCTGGAATAAGTAGACCAAAATTTCAGAATTCAGGTAAATCAATGTATCGTAGGGGTAGGCAGAGAGTATGTCATGTCATCTTGTCATACATGCTCTTTGGTTGTGTCTGCTTATGACATGACATGACTTAAGATTTTGGTTTATCTGGTCATGCCACATCGTCCTTGGTTGTCATACGTTACCATATTTCGCCATATGTATTTGTTTTATAACACTTGAAAATCACATTTACATCTTCATAAGAGGATGTTACATAAAATATATCAATTCTACTCCACTAATGATAAAATTTTACACTCTCAGCTCCAACAGCAATGTGACTAGAGCAGTGCTGCCAGTGTAAATAATTTTTAGAGTCGCCAGGTTCATTAAAAAACTACCAACGAATCATGGTAGTATGTACCACTCACAAATTTCTTTTTTAAAATTGTATTAATAAGCATACATATATAATGCCAGGGAATCTATATAAAAATAGTGGGTTGGAAAATTAATACGGAGCGTCCTCTGGTTAGGATAGTCTCCATCTTTTTTGAATTTTTTTATTAATAAATTTCAAAAAATTACATGTTTTTAAAAAATTCTATACATATCTACTTTTACACATCTAGTAAATGTTATTAATGTAACTCTCCAAAAAAGAGACTAACTCTTGTGCTTGGAGAGTGACTTACACTGTTGTAGTTGTTTATCGTTTATTATAAGAGTTTATATAATTTTAAATACGAGTACATGGGAAAAAATAAAAACATAGGATATATAAAGAAAAAACGTAAAACAATAATACATTCATACTACTTAAAATTTTATGTAGTTTTTACACGTGTTCCAAAAATTTCTTCAGATTTACTTTTAATTTATTTATTGATATATTATTTTTAATAGTTTTTAGTTCATTGGGAAGATTATTATAATTTTTTACACATTTGAAGACAAAGCTGATCATGACTTGTGTGGAATTTAGGAATTTTAATATTATCTTGGTATCTTTAAATGTACGTTTATCCTAACACTTGTAGACATTGGCTTAATTGACTGAGCTAAAAGTGAAGAAAAAATTGAAGAAAAAAAATGTTACACAGTGTGTAAAGTGACCACTTAAACTAGCCAATGACAGGTCATAAGCCCTGTAAATGCCTAGACCTTTATATTCCCTTTTCAAAAATGTTTTCCCTCTCTATTGCAACAAATTTAAATGTGAATGGCTCCCTAGGGTGTAAATCCAGCCAGTCTGCAAGCATTTGGACATATTCAAAACATTATCAAATTTGACTTACACGGTGATGGATTGCCGTCGACGTTATATTCTAATCTATACTCAGCCTCCTACTTTAAGGACTTGGAGGAGGAGATTTAGCAATTTAGATATAGAACACTCGTCCCCCACTCAGCAGCCAGGCTCTTTAAAGATCTGTGCTTGAAGAGCGAGGATTAATTTACGGGGACCCGTCACAATAGGCGGCCTCCGTGGTGTAGTGGTCAAGACGCTTGACTCACGCACGGAAGGTTCCGGGTTCGATTCCCGGTGAGAACACAAGGCCTCCTGGCCTGTTGTGGTGCAAAAAAAAAAAAAAAAAAAAAATGTAATGTAATCTACACAGGTCTCAGTGACCCCCCCATTGTGCAGAATTAGAATACTTATTAATAAATTGTAAAATTACAAATAATAAAATAGATGAATGTCACTGTTAATTTATTTATGTATAAATTTTAGATGATGTTATTCAGCCAGCTAAGTATCAAAATATAGTTAGGAATATGATCTCAAGTTCTGAGTACTTACCCGATATTTCCATCAGTCGACCAATCAATAGAGTCAGTTGGCTTATTCCGGTGAGTTACATATACAAATCATTATCATTTTACATGTGGCTTGGATCTAAAAGGACCATGTCATCGCAATATTATAGGAGAGTAACTTTTCAGTCATTTTGTGGCGTTCATGAACTGTTTGATGTGTTTTATAACAAATATCAATAAAAACGTTACCACATATTGTCGGTCGGCGTGCATTACTGCCAATCTAAAATTTTGGCTGAAATGTTATTTTCATTCTTTCAGTTTTAGTGCTGCAGAGTAGCGTTTATTTTATAATTAAAAAATACACATAATAATTTGTTACCCACTAAGTCTAAAGACTTTTCGGTGGGACACATTTTTTTTTTTATGACAGGTTTATATTACATTTATTTTATTTATATTTTACAGATTTATTTATAAACAGGCACAATAAAGTATCAAGAAGATATTTCTTCAGTTCTTTTTTTTTCATTTGAAGATTTTTCATGTTAATGATGGTTTGTGGGAGATCTTTGAACAATCTTGGAACAACGCAATTTAATGTTCGCTCTCCGAAGTAATTTGTAATTCGAGGAACAGACAGGGAACCCTTAGTTTTTAATCTAGTGTTGTGAGTGTGGGAAACTCTTTTTTTATATTCCGGATCAACAAGGTGATCTACAATCAATTTGTAGTGACAAAGTTGTTTTACCGGCAGGATTTAAATTCATTAGGGAACATCCATAATTAATTTATTCATATTGGATGTTCCCTAATCGCCTGATGTACAATAGTAGGCGAGCTTTCTGAAGAAGAACAGTACCAGGAATCGGAGTATATAATGTGTTAGATTTAATTACAAAAATAATTTTTATTGTCTCCTGGAAAAGGGTAAATTGGCGGTAATGCATGCCGACCAACGATGTGTATTTTATCTGATATTGGCCATTTTAGATTTAAACCACAGATTTCTTTCAAAGGTTACCATTTTCTGTTGTTTGCCAAAAACTAAACAAAGTGAACACATTCATCTCTGTTTCCATTTACCATAGAGTCCTCGATGCACCATCAGATGGAGATAAAGGTATGATGAAAATAATAAAAATTTTGATGTCAAATTTGCAGGTGCCAAATGATCCCTCTCAAGGTATTTATGTATGGCTGGATGCTCTAATTAATTACCTGACCGTTACTGGCTACCCTGATATGACTTCCTCCACTTGGCCTGCAGATGTCCATGTCGTCGGAAAAGACATTCTTAAGTAAGTCACTTATTATATTTAATCGTATTTATATTTTAAGTTCATGTCTGAGGGGAGCAGTGTCTGCGTTTTCCTCTTGAAGACTGCTCTCGGGTAAAAAATCTCACAAAAGAAATTGGGTGGAGATTAGTCCGCCTTGTGATGTACCAGTTAGCGCTTTTTTCTACCATTCCTAAAGCATAAAGATCATATGGTTGGATTTTGATTATGTTGGTATCTGAGTGACTTATTCATCTCAATTTTTTTTTTCTTTATAAAGAGTGTCTACTGTATGAACCTTAAATATTTTATATAGACTTTCTGTATTCAATGTTGAGGGTTTCTTTAAAATTACTTTTATAATTAATCTTTGTACTTTTTTAAGAGGGTTTAATATATTGGCATATGCACCACCCCATCCTACAATACCATATTGTAACAAAGATTGTTACAATTAAGTAATAAGCTATTTTTAAATGATTGATTTTTAAAATATTCCTTAATCTAATAAATATGTATATACATTTTTTAATTCGTTTAACTGGTTCACTAATATGATCTTTCCATTTTAAGTTTTGGTCTATGTATACACCAAGATATTTAATTTTATCTGTTGTATCAAGTACTGAACATGTAAGATCGCAGTTAGTTTTGTTGCAATTGCTTTGGTGAATAATTATTTTTACTACTGAATCTAAATTTGTTTTGTTAATAAAAAATGGGATGATTTTTGTCTTTTCCGTATTTAAAGATAATATATTTTTGTTAAATCATAATTCTATGATAATATTCATCTAATATATGAGGGCATTGGAAGCAAAGATGGCAAACTCCCGTTTTGGTGTTTTCGAGAAAAATAGCAAAAACTGCTACACTAATGACAAAGAGAGTCTTCATGTTAGAAATGTTATTTTCACTGAACTTAAACTTTAAGATACTAATAAATTAGCTTTAATAGAAACACGAATGCATTTTTTTTTCCTTGATATTTGTATGGCACAGCCATTTTGAAAATATTAATCTCAAGCCTGTCATTGGTCGAATAAAATGGCTGATGGATATTGCTATGCTTCCATACACTATTTTGAAACCATCAGAATTATGATTTTAAACTACATTTGCAACTCAACTCATGATTTTTATAAAAATAAAGTTGATAAACTACAGAATGACATCATAACAAAAAAAATAATCTTTTTGGAGGTTGCTATCTTTGCTTCCAATGCCCTCATATTATGTAGCATTTGCTAATTTATTATGAAGTGCTTCATGTATTTTTAATATTTTGTATTTTATATTTTAATATCGTCCCATGTATTTGCTACTAATATTGTGTTGTGTAATACACAAATTGGTTAAAATCTTGTGTGTGAATACAGCATTTTGAAACAATTCTAATTTTGATCCTGTTTTTCATTCTCAACTCAGATTCTGCGCGCTCATACAAATGCTATGTAAAAATCAGAACACTTTTGCATTTTAAAGACAGTGGAATCTGGTAAGAATCAGTTTGTTTTCTGAATTAAGATTTCAAAAACAGCGTAAGACTGATCAGCTTACTTTCATGTAACAGATGATCGAGATACGCTGCATTTGGTGTTCCAATGTAGTGCCCTATGCACCATCAAGTGTAGATAGGGGTGCGATAATGATGTATTGTAATTCACGTTTTATAATAATTAGATGCTTGGCTGGTTTTTAGGTTCCACGGTTTGTACTGGCCGGCATTCCTTATGGCCGTGGGAATGAACCCGCCGCGGAAGATCCTCTGCCACGGCCACTGGACAGTGGAGGGCCAGAAGATGTCCAAGTCCCTGAACAACGTGGTAGACCCGTACCAGACCCTGGGGGGCCTAGAAGCCTTGAGGTACTTCCTGCTGAGGGAGGGAACCATGCCCAGCGATGCCAGTAACTAATTCTTTTTTTAAAATAAAAATATAATGTATAGCGTTAGTAAATATAATACTGACATATTACTACTTTTTAAATTTAGCATGTTAAGCATGTGAAACGCTAGTTCTAATGCTAATATTTAGCATCCACATAACTGCAAACTGTTTTGTTTCATACTACTGCTGACATAATTTGTAGCACACACATTGTGTAAATTGTTTGCTATTATGGTTGATAGCAATAATGTAGTTTCGCAAGAAATTTGGTTTTCACAACTAATAATATAGCCAATAAATTATAGCGTCTTATTATTGTACAATATAAAGCTTAGTTATGTTGTTGCAACCATTGGCAATACCAGCAAAAGTTTTCCAGTTTCCAGGGAGCCGTGTGTTTGGAGTACAAATTATAATTGTACGGGGTTTAACTTATAAATGTCATAAACAAAACAAAATTCTTACCTACTAATCCAATCATGTCAAACAATGCTGTAGAATGCCCGCAAGTCAGCATAAATATTTTTTCCATCGATCTACCAGGGTTGCGTTCGACGAGAATGCATATACAAAAAAATGGAAGGATGTTATTTTTGTGTTTAAAAAAAAAGGTTTTTTTTTATGTTTACAAACAACATTTTCGCTTTTTATAGATCCCAATCAGATTCTTTCCTTATAATTTTTTCCCATTTATTTATTTTTATTGGATTTTCGGTAATACTATAATAATATTAACTGACATTCAATACATTTTTGAAAATCGCATTCATGAATAAAGTGCACCCCTGTTGGTGAGAAGAGCCGAGTTTGACATTTGCCAACAGAATTTAATATTTGAATATTAATAATTTTTAGTTTTGGAATTCAATCATAAACAAGAACCTATATACCTCTACTTATTAATAAAAAGTATTTTTCCAAGCTTATAGCAGGCAAGCCAACGTTCAAGCAGGACAACGTCTGACGGGTCCGCTAGTATATGTATATATTTTTTTTAAAACCTTGAATTTCCTCATCAATGTCTTCATTGGTTTGAGTACACTAGAAGAACAGAAGCAGCTTGATTTATACATTCGTTGACTGAGCAATAATGGCATAAGACGAGAGAAATTTTAGTATTCAAAATGATTATAATTTTAGTTTGAGCTGGAGTGTGTACTGGACTCGATCCGTCGAAGTTATCAATTTGGTGGTTTTTCCAGATTACAGTGAGACAAAGATGATTCGCGCTGTTAACAGCCAGTTGGCGGATACTCTAGGCAACTTACTGGCGCGATGTACCGGCCACAACTTGAACCCGCGGCTGGAGTTCCCGCAACTACACGATGAAGAGTTTAGGAAAATGCGACAGCTAGAAGGCACCGCCAAACTTATAGAACTTGCTGACAATGTGGCAGGTAATACAACACTAAATTTACTATTCTTGACCTTAATCCATATCCAAGGTCAGTGATGACAAATCTTTTTAGCTTGAGTGTCAAAATTCTGAAAAAAAATTGGCCAGCGTCACATCTAGGAATATTAATAATTTGTTCTATCCGATAAAAGAGTTTTATTTTAAAACTATGTATTTATCAAATTTAGTAATGTATCCAAAATAAAACACGTTTATTGGATTTTAATTCTACTTTATTTTTTAAAATATACAACAGGGTATATTGTGATGCGTTTTGTTTTGTTAATATATTTTTTAAATAATAGAAGGCTTTCCCCAATATACCCATAATGTCCCTAATAAAATATACTCAGTATACCCTGATTGATTTTTAATTACATTACTTTACTTGTCTTGGCTTGTATAGAAATCCTCAATCATTAAACAGCAATTATTGTTAGTATATATATATATAAGGAAACTTTGTAAATATTTAGCTAGTTTGAAAATATCCTAACAAGACGAAACGCGTCACAATATACCTTCTTGTATATTAATAAAAAAAAAAAGTAGAATTAAAATTCAATAAAGGTGTTTTATTTTGGATACATTACCAAATTTAATATGGAATTCTACCAACTGTCTGCGTACTCAATAAATATGTATTTATTATTATTAAAATTATTTATGTTACTTTTATGTTGCTGAATTCTATTTGCTAAACCTTTAATTAAAGGTTGGTATTTCGTACGTTTTAAGCATAATTAAGCATTATCACCTTTCTAAGATTTTCAAATTTTTTCATATTATTTCATTTTTTTATAAGATTTCCATATTCAAATTATCCCTAGACATTTCTAAGACTAAATATGATGTATTATATAAAAGTAAGTAAAGCTGCCTCCTCAGACCAGGTATTTACTATACCTAATGAGGATAGACAGTGTCCAATATGTTTGCTTATAATTTAATTTTGCATAATTGTTTTTTGCATTTTACAATAGGTATACAAAAGTTACAAATACAAAAAAAAACCATTAAATAAACACAAAATAAATCTCACAAAGGCATGACCTGTGTGTGGGTATGCACTTAATTCTAAATACAAATAATGGCTACTGGAAGAATACAAGAGATATTTAAAAAAATAAAAAATAAGCGATAATTAGAACACCATTTTTTTTGGTCAATAAAAATGAGAAAATTATACTAAAAGTATATGCTATTCATTAAAAAAAAGCTATTTAAATCTGATTTTTGTATCCATAAATTCAACAAAAATTTGAATCGAAAAAATTTCAAATAATTAATCTCTATCATATTGTCCTTATGAAATGCATCGAACAGTTTTGGAGCTATGAAATATGAGTGTCTTTGCCCAAGTCTGGATTTACAAGGGATTTCAAATGATCCATTTAATCTTTGACTAGATCAAAAGATAAAAATATATTTTAGACTTCTCGTAGTGTCAAAAGTTCAGCTTCCTGAAATAATTGGTTGAAGGGAAAAGTTGAATTTTTATAAAGTATAATTTTAATAATTAGTTTTTGTACAGTTTCTAAGGTCTATTGTACCTTTTTCACTGTTTTGCAAACACAACATATTGTATTATTTACTATAATAAACACTTGTTTTAATATTACTCAAATAAGGTCTCACAAATGTACGTTAAGGGAAATATTGCCATTAAAACCATCACTAGATTTTTTGCATGCCAAAAGTGTTCAGTAATCGGTTACAAAAATTCGAAATATTTTGTTTGTGGTGACACTCATCTTCATTCTCTGAACTATTTCTTTCTAGATTCACGAGTTTGGACCTCAAGTCAACAAACTCTAGAGCCCAGATGCTGTCTTGCAATTCTGCAGATTGCAACTCCAAACCATTACGTTGCATCCATTTAAAACCATTTAATTTCAAAGAATTTTAGACTACTACAGTCGGACTTGTTTATAACGATCACGGAAATAGCGAGGTCTCGGATGTAACGAGGAAACATTCATTGACATTTTGGTTTATGGTTTTATCCATACATTTATTCACTTTTATAACGAGCTTCTTCTCGGACATACCGAACAAAAATATTGTCAACGGTTGAGCAAAAACTCTTCAATTGTTTAAAAACATAATTTTTTTAATAAGAACCTGATTAATAAAATCTAAACGGGCGGCTAATCTACTGACACTATGTAATTGTCTAAGTACCTAATTGGTTAACAAATTACAACAGGGATGGAGAATACCTTAAATAAGGGAATATGGAAGTCTAGGCATTTACAGGGCTTATGACCTGTTATTGGCTGGTTTAAGTACCCACTTTACACATTGTGAAACATTCACCATTTGGCCTATGTTTGAACATCCATATTTCTACAATTCTTCCATTTGTTGATTTTAGTGATGTTAAACCTAATTGGTGTTTATTCCGAAAACATTTAAAAGAAAAAATCATACACATGGTTGAAATTGCGTGTAAAAAATCCATGCTTTGTGAACTCAGTAAGTACCGGCTCGGCACCATATTACAATTTACAACTTCTTTTGTAGTTTATGAATGACATCTATATTTCGGGGGTTTTTGCAACTCAGTTCTGTCTTTCTGAGTCTGTTCTATGGTCAGTTCATAGTAAACAATATGAGTGGGTGATGTTAGATCAGTTAAAAACTAACCCTCGAATTATAAACGTGTTTACTAACAAGGGGAAGTGTCTTTCAATTCGTGAAAAAGTGGCAATTATTTGTGAAATAGAATGTGGCGCGAAAAATCTTGAGGTGTGTAAAAAATCCTCTAATCCACAGTGTAAATATTGTTGAATAATAATAATAATAATAATGTTTATTTATCTGTATTTTAAATTTATAAAGT
Source organism: Micrasema longulum (assembly GCF_059751315.1). Taxonomy (NCBI): domain Eukaryota; kingdom Metazoa; phylum Arthropoda; class Insecta; order Trichoptera; family Brachycentridae; genus Micrasema; species Micrasema longulum. The sequence goes on from NW_028277701.1 coordinate 329,024, forward strand.
ATGTAGTATGTTTGTAAGCATTTATTATAATATTCCTTAAAAGTTTTTTTTTTTTAATTATCTGTATGAACTATGTATATTTATATGTTTACTCGGTGACAATATACAATAGCGATTGGATTTTTAAAAAAGACTTTCTCTGGTACAACGAGTAATGCTTATAATGAGCAAATTCAGTCGGTCCCATCTTCCTCGTAATAACCAAGTTTGACAGTGTATCTAGGATATTTGATTATTTAAATTGTTTGTTCTAGGGATCTAAATTGATTGAATATATTATTATAGTATGTATTGATACTTTATATTCACGGGCTCCATTTCGTGTCATCTAAAATGTCTTGGCATTGTAAAACGTCCTTGAAGTGATGTATCATAAAAATCGGCAATTTATAAATTTACCATTTTATTATTATTTTAAAGTTGTATTTTTAATTTCAGCTGTGTGTCACCAACACTATTTGAATTTTAATTTCTACAAAGCAATTGACGCTGTAATGGCGACCCTTCACGCGCTCAACTTTTTCTTCGAGACCCTCAAGCCCTGGGAAATTAGGAAGTCTCCAGAACGCCAGAAAGAGCTGGATGTTGTCCTTCATCTCACGATGGAGACCCTCAGGATATGCAGCATCATCCTGCAGCCGGTTATTCCCGCCCTGTCTTCCAGGGTTCTCGACAAATTGCTCGTTCCGGTTGACTGTAGAAATTGGGATAATTTAGCCTCAATCAGTTGGCAGAATGACCTCATTCTAGAAACAAGAAATATCTCAAATGAAAAGTCAGTTCTGTTTCAAAGGATTATTGTGGATAAGAAATTAAAAGCGAATGCATCATGTTAGATGTATGCAGGTACTAAATAAATCGGCTTTGTGATCATCTTGAAAGGTTAGGGAATTTGTCTCATTTTTGTAGATAAAATTTCTATTGTGCATATTGTAGAGGTGTCAGTCTGTTTTTACAATGTTTTATAAATCTATGTAAGACTTTATGATTTGAAATAATGCATTGAACTTAAAACAATATTATTTTTTAAATAATTACTGAGAAAACACAGTATTTTTGCTTTATTATTTGCGCATATTATATTTAGAACATAATATTTTATCATCTTACCTGTTATTTTTTATTTAGAGATGTTAGGTTTCTTTTTTTATTTTCTCTAAATTGTTTAGTTTTAATTGTACAATTATATTTCATATTATGTATTACATTATAAATTGTTCACTGCTGTGATTATTTCTGTAAAAGGTTCTATGAAATGTTGATGAATAAATAAATAAATAATAAAGCAAAAATATGTTGAAATTTAAAGACCAATCAAGTTTTCTTAAATGTTTTATATATATATATATATATATATAAATAGGTTTTTCAATTCTAAAATAAGAGTAAAAACATTTCTTTTTCACTTTATTTAACAGAAAATCATAATAAACCTCAAAATATTAGCATTTTATAAATGCATTAAAAAACAATACATATGTATTTACTCTAAAAAACAGAAAAAATGTTAAATTAGTTGATTATTCAACAAACACAACACATATACAATATGCACATTAATAAATCGCATTTACTTCCAGCAACTATTCACATCCTCCACGAAAGACTTATAAAGAAATTATATTATAATTCCATCATTTTTTTGTTTAGAATTTAGTTCTATATGCCACTTAAAATTATAGTAAAACAATGTTTGCCAAAAACAACAATTTTAAAACAGCAAGAAGACACTGTGCTACTGATTTACATATACGTAATGGGCTTTGTCTATGAAATAGATTTTCGTATATTTTAATTTCTTACATATTATGAAACTCATGATCTAATTTCTCTGCTATTTTATAAAACTGTTTATATGGAATTATTATATATATCTGAAAATGACTAATTACGATAGTCCTGCCAATGTATTCATCATCATATCTCTGTCCACACTTAATGGTGCGTAAGGCACTGTATTAATTTACTAAATGCAGTGTATATTTAACATATGTTACATGAAGGTAAGGTGATCAGCCTTAAACTTTAAGTCCCATTCCAGGAACATGAAATATTGCCTATTTAATCAATATTTCATGTTGACCTTCCCAGGAATCGAACCCGTCACCGAACGCAACAACCACTACACTAAGAGACAGACTAACCTTTACTCGATTTTCTTATTCAGGATTTTTACCTGACAGCAACCACCGAGTCAAAAGCACTCGTCCAGATTCTGGTTCCGTTCTATATACAGAACTGTATTCTCAATGCCATTATTAAATAATAATCCCCGGGCAGATCAAAAGATGTTTTACTGTGGTAACAACTTAATTTAGAAATCTGTAAGTACTTAATTTAGTAACGTATAAAATACAAAGTCTAGATTTTCTGTGATTTAAGTATGTAGTTTAGTTTTTTTAAAATATTAATTCAACAGTTTTTTCTTAATTTTTTTGTAAGCACAAATTTATTTAATTTATTATTTTACCATTAAATTCAAAGCCTATTCTGGACATTTTGGTGCATAAATACCTTTTATTATTAATATCTCATATGCAGTAAGTAATTAGTAGAATTCAATAATCCAATAAATATTTTTAAAGAAAGATAATTATGATGGAAAATAATACTGATGCCTAAATAAAAAAATGTGATGTGCTAAATAGTATTTAAATATACAAAATAAGTTTTCTTCTCTATTCCCCCTTTTCCTTCCTGTTTATTTATAGTTCCACATTCAGATGGTTGTAAAAAATCATGTTATTTGTAATTTGAACTCTTACTACCCCATTACTTTTAAGCATTTAACAAATTGATTCATACTGTTTTTAGAATCTCTCTTACTCAAAATAATGTCTTATTTTAACGTTTCTTATCCTGACTGAAAAGCGATTATACTATTAGAATTAAACATAATGTTTTAATATATTTTAATTTTAGGTGTGTAAGGAAAATATTTATCCATTGTATTTATTGTGTTGATAATATTATTTTGTATTTACTAAGTCAAATTTGTTTAAAACTAATAAATTATGTATTTTTTTTCTGAATAAATATTATTGAATTTTTTATTGGTATGTACGCTTTCCAATTTGATTCCTCCATTCTTTTATGTAAAATAAATTAATTTAACATTTTAAAACATGTTTTAGTAAAAATGATGAAGGTCCGAAATAATAATTTGATTTCATTTAACTCGTATCACAACAGGGAATTTTAAAACAGGCGTCTGGGATGGCGGGGTTGAGAAAAATAAGAGATTGTATGCTGGGAACCAAGTTTCTCAATCGTACGGACGTACCACGGTGGAATTATTGTACTAACAAAAAATCAGCTTAAATTAACAAAAATTAAAATACCACTCTACACAACTTTTGAATGCATTGGCTGTAGGGTTAGCGCAGGCAGCAACCATTTTACCTTAATCACAATTTATAGACCAGGTTCTAAAGCACCACCTCGGAAATTTTATTCGGAAATAAAATCTTTACTTGAATGGGCCATCACTCGTACAGAAGTAACATACGTAACTGGAGATCTGAACATTCGTTTCGACCGCAAGACGGATTCAGAATCGGTTCGTTTTAATGCACTTTTAAGTGATTTCGATTGTTCACAAGAAGTAAATACCCCTACACATGATGCGGGAGGTACACTTGATGTTATAATACGACGGAATTGTGATAAAAAAATCACAGTTTTTGTAACAGACATCGGACTTTCAGACCACAGATTAGTGCACTGTAAAATTAATATCCAAAAACCAACACCAACTTACAAAACACTCGCATCAAGGCCATGGAGAAAATTAAATTTAGAACATTTTAAATCCGAACTTCTGACATCGTTGATTGGTCCGGACATTGACCGTCGCTCAAACGACGTCGATCAATTGGTTGGGTTGTACAATGAGGTACTATCTAACCTGATAGACAAACATGCACCATTTACTACGAAAACTATTCGAAAAAGGAAATCTGATGCATGGTTTGACGAAAATTGTCGACTCAAAAAAAAAGAGCTAAGACGTCTAGAACGCAAATACAGAAACACACTGTCAACTTTGGACCGATCAATATGGTTAGATATGCAAGCCTCTTATAGGACATTTATAAAAGAAATAAAATCTAGTTTCTGGTGTACAAAAATCACTGAACAGAAAAAGTCTCCAAAACAACTCTGGCGAAGCCTTCAATCTGTTCGTGGTGACTGTATAGCAGAGACATCTAACACAAGCGCTACTGCCACTGATTTTGCCGACTTTTTTACAAATAAAGTCGAAAAAATCAGACTGGCGTGTAGTTCAGCGAAAAAACCTGTAATTTTAGATAATGCCCTTCAAAAATTCAGTAAATTTGAACCAACGTCTATAAATGAGGTTAAAAAAATTGTTGCAGCATTACCCAACAAACAATGTATATTAGATCCGATGCCAACATGGCTTTTGAAAAAATGCATTAACGTATTAGCTCCATTTTTAACAGATTTATTTAATACATCCATGGAGCGCAGCATTGTTCCGAGAGCCATAAAAAAAGCAAATGTAACTCCACTTTTAAAAAATTCCCAACTAGATGTGGAAGATCTTTCCAGTTTTCGCCCTATTTCAAATCTTCCCATCGTATCAAAAATACTAGAAAAAATAGTTTCTCACAGGCTCGTTAACTATATCGAGCGGAATTCTTTATTTTCGGTAAGGCAATCGGCATACCGACGTTTTCATTCCACGGAGACGGGAGTGATAAGAGTACTGTCTGACATTATAACGTCGGTGGACTCTGGTAATCTGGTGTTGATGGCTCTTCTGGACATGAGTGCTGCATTTGATACTGTAGACCATAATATTTTGCTTGAACGTCTGGAGAAAACTTATGGTATCCGTGATCAGGCACATATGTGGTTCAGTTCATATCTTAATAAAAGAGAATATGCAGTCGTGTTCCAGGGTAAGAGCTCAACCAACTTTCGGGTGTCTACAGGAGTGCCTCAAGGGTCAGTACTCGGACCACTTCTCTATCTCCTTTACACTAAAGATATAGAGAACATTATCAAAGAATGTGGATTGTGGTCGCACTGCTATGCAGATGATACGCAGATTTATTTTTATTGCAAACCAGGCGAGAGAAGTGTGCTTGTCAATTTAATTGATGGATGCATCAAGAAAATAGGAAACTGGATGGCTGAAAACAGACTAACATTAAACCCATCAAAAACTGAACAACTGTGGGTGGCTTCAGCCAGACGACAGAATTTGATCCAGGATACGGCTCTACCCAATGTAGGGAGTGCCGTTCTACCCACCGTTAAACTACTGGGAGTTTTACTCAATTCTGACCTATCTCTTGACGCTCAAATTAGTAGAACGATAAGTTCATGCTTCTACCAGCTGAGACAAATTAAATGCATACGCAAAAATTTGCCGGTTGATGCCGCCCGTCAATTAATAAATGCGTTTGTAGTGTCTAGAGTCGATTATTGTAATGGTATCTATGCAGGTCTACCAATGAACAAAATGACTCGCCTACAATCTGTATTGAATGCCGCAGCGAGACTTATTTTCGGAATCTCTAAGTTCAGTCATATCACTCCACTACTTCGGGAACTACACTGGCTACGTTTTCCACAGAGGGTCGAATACAAACTCTGTTGGCTTATGTATAAGTCACTGCACAACTCGGCTCCGGAATATCTAAGGGAACTATGCATTCCAGATGAACTAGCTGACAGGCGTCTCACGCTTAGATCAGCTACGTCTACGGCGAGAGGAAAAGTTATTATACCTCTACGCAAACAGCGCACTAAATTTGGTGAGCGCGCATTTGCGGTCGCAGGCCCTATGGCATGGAATGCTCTCCCAGCAGAGGTGCGAGGCTGTGAAAGTGAAGTGATGTTTCGGAAAAAACTTAAAACCCACTTGTTCTCTAAATCATTTGAATAAATCCGTAGCACGTGACAACAAAATAAATTATTTTAATCAAATTACAAATTTAAAGCTTCAATTAAATTAACTTAACAGTAGAATCACCATGTAAAGCGCCCTTGAGGTATTTTATTACGAAAATGGCGCTATATAAGTTATCCACAATATATATACATACGAATGGGAAAAAGCTCTTCGTCCCCATTTGTATGTAAGCTCTTCGGCCTCCTGAGAGAATTTGCACCTACAAATTTTGTAGTTTTTAACATTTTTAAATTTATTTTCAGTCTGTAAGGTAGAGCAAGTATGAAATTAAAAAAATGAATGAAAAAAACATATATATTTTTATAGAAAACCCACCCCGTTTTTTGAGTTATTCAGTTCGGGATAGTTTTTAAGTTTGAAAAAGAAATCTACGCAGATTAATGGAGTTTGATCTATGGAATCATCTGTCATTGGCCATTCCGCATTCGCCATATCGCCATTGTTACGAATTTTTCTGGGATCTGCTGTTCGCGCGTGGTATTACAAGGTTGATAACTAATATTTTTATGAGATGTTAGTGCCGAAATTCCGCTTGGATCAGAATGCCGAATGTGTTATCATCGATATTCATTCCCCATATACAAATATTGACGACACGGAGATTTATGTGGAAGGGAAAGATTTTGTATTCTCGTCCCCGCCATACCATTTGCGACTTCGTTTGCCCGGAAGGATCGTAGAAAATGAACGGTCTTCAGCTAAATACGAATGCGAGAGAGGAGACTTTACTTTCACATTCGAGAAAGAGAATAAAGGGGAAGAATTCAAAGGATTAGATATGATAACGAGTTTGATAGCACCCACAGTAATGAAAGACGTCAATCCTAATTTGATAGAAATAATCAGCGGTACTAAGGACAGCGGGATAGTGGAGGCGGAAGAAACGACTTTGCCGGTGAATCCTTCTTTGTTGAATAATAATTTCTCCTACGGATTTGCGAATAAACTGGCCGGTTCATTTAAGGATTTGGGCGGTGAGTTTCCTAACATATTCGAGCTGAAAACTCCCGACGAGATCTCGATAGACGACCGCAAGACGATGCGGGAAGAGCACGAAAGTGATAAGTTTTCCTCCGACCATTATCTCGCGGACTTCTTCGACGAGGAATTAATATCCCCCCTGTTGAGTTACGTCCCTCCCTGGGAGTGTTGGGATTCTGACAAAGAAGTCACATTCACAGAAGAAGAGATAGACGTGTTGAAAGATTTACCAAATAAAGAGTACTTGTTAAATAAGAATGAATTCGACAGTGTGATGTGCAATCTCATCGATGTCCTCTTCGCGTACTGCTACGAAAAGAGAACAACTTACAATGAAAATACCGTAGAATCGAGTTGGACAATCAACAGAATATCAGCTACGCTCAGCTGGTTCGAAACGTTCGCTAATGTTAGGGAAACTCTGACCTGTTGTTACAGAAGAGCGCTGGTTTATCCGATGTACCGGAATTTCAATCTATGCCAAAAGGTCAAACAGGATGTCATGTCGATATTCAAAATCGGGCGTAAATACATCGTCAAGTGTCTGCTGGAGATCTACCACTTATTCAACTCTAGCCAAGATGCTCGCTACATATTAAACCAACTTTACATGAGAGATTTCTTAATATTTTCCCAAAAATGCGACGAAGACACGTACAGCTCCTTTTTGGACGAGTTAGAAAACACTCACATCTCCAAATCCAGTCTTAATCTGGAGCTAGAAGAGTACGAAGACGCCGGTAATATGGTGCAAAATGAAGAATCGCAGATTTTAGAGAATGCGATGGCGCTTAAAATGTCTTCTCTCAAAATATCCGAAATAGAGTCCTACCAAATACATAAAAAAATTCCGAACAACAGATTGCAAGAAACTAGTGATTCTTGCGATTCGAGTAGTGACTCCAGCTCTTCGAGTTCTGATTCTTCGAGCGAATTAGATTCAGATGATGATGAAAGTGATACATCGTCGTAATGATTCCGATCGATACCGCCGGTTGTGCCTAAATTTGAGGGCTTAATGTGAAAGAACATCGCAAAAGTATAACTTCGTGAGACAAATGGGGGTTTTATCGCCTTTAACGATGCGTAATTTTTATATGCGTTCGGATGCGTAAATTTGCAAGTCCTATTCCCAAATTCCCTCTGTTCCCTGCAAATTCAAATTCTTAACATTTATTGACAAAATAAATTTATTTATTTAAACACTATATACATATACAGTTTACGTACATATGCATTAGGGCCTTCATATTGCCTTAGGGCAATTTCTTCCTACCTACCCAAACCATTCAATTTGAGAAAATCAGTGGTATACGAACATATTGTTGATATTTTACTTGAATTTGTGGGGACCAGAGAGTGAGACGAGGATGTGTTGTTGTCTATGGCCACTGCCCAATGGACCTATATAAGGGCGCCCAAAACGTCACTCGCCCTTCTCTGCCTCCACCAGTATTCAAATTCACATCAAAGTATTCTTTGTTTAGCCTCTGTATTTTCATGTGTAATAAACCAAAATTTGTAAGTAATTTAAATTATTTTATTTATTTATTCCTTGAGATTAAATCCATTTAATCATATGTTTTTACATGAAAAAACAAATAGCTACTATCTAGTAGAGTATAATTAAGATACCTCTATAAATTCAATTGAAATTAAGCTGCGTAGCATAAAATAGAGCTCCTTTGAGGTATTATATTATGAAAGCAGGACTTCAATTTGTTTAAGTTATCGAAATTAATAATAAAATATTTGTATGTGATAGGTTAGGGAACGTTTTTTCATATTAAGCCCTTGAAATGTGATTGTTAATAATTATTCTGATACTTAAGTATTTGTTCAACAATAAATTTTTATTTTTTCAAATCTATTCTTAACAGAATAACATTGTATTTTATTATATATTTTAATAATGGTTGTTCATGTAATGTTTATATGTTGAGTTATTTGGGCTGGACCCATATTGCATTTCTCCCCATCTTAATTTCTAGCTAGAAGTAATATCTAGATCTAAAATTTGTGCTTCAAAAATTGGCTAATCTCAAATATTTCGAATATTTAAAGTTATAATAATCCATCAGAATGTTGATAAAGAAATAACAAATTTACTTCCGTGTACATAGTAAAATTCTGAGGTAAATAAACAGTAGATTTTTTTGGTATTTTTCGCAACTTATTTTAGAGATAAAATGTGTAATTCTAGTGTTATCAAACATTGCAATCACAAATCAATTATTCGTAATGTTTTCTATCATGATAATTAAAGCATGCAAGTGTAGTTTAGTATTAAATTCAGTTTTTGGATGCCAAACATGATTTACTACTAAAAGCCGGAAATGAGCTTTCTCTATTAGACTTTTCAAAAAGAATTCATTTTTGATCACTAAATTTTACGAAAGTAGAAACAATATACTGTTATCCTTTACGAAATTAAACTGGTTTTTGAATATTTGTACATTAAAGTAATATAAACAGAAACAGCGAGTACAGAATACTTAATACATAAAATTAATTTATAATTCTATGACTGGATCAGGATTTATCTGTAGTTATATTTAAATGGTTATTTAAATATCAGACTGATTATTTGACGAAGGATTTGCATCGTTCTACTTTGTTTAAAAGGGTTTTTTAATATTACTGAATATTATTTGTAACCACATATCAGCTATTTTCAAGAAAATAATTGGCAGCCAAATATGTTTTTAATTAGCTATTTATTGACCCATCACTAATAACATCATATTATTAGTTAAAATAATTCAGTTTGTATTTTTGTATTGAATTTGTAAATATTTTGTGCCATAAACATCCATTTTATGTTCTTTGAAAATTTTTTTCCAATTATGACCGATTTTTTGGCAAAATGACAAGTTTTCTTTCATGCAGGCACTTTCTGATTGAGTGAATTTTCATTAGTCTTACAACTAATGTTGAAAAATAACCGAATAATAATAATCTAGAATGGTCCTTAAAGTAAATATAATTTACCCATCTATGTACGTACTTTATTAGGGTGACATTTTAATTGACATTAAATAAATTTTACGCTACATTTTAAAATGATTTCTCAGAATCCATCGGAATATCCCAATTTGAAATGAATTAATTAAGGTTATTTATAATTTGTAGGTCATGATTATTAAGCGATACTTGAAGAGGATTACTTATGTGAGATTTATTTTTCACCGAGTTTACAAGGTAAGAATAATTTATAATAAAGAGCTTAAGAGATTAGATGGAACCTATTGGCTGCGAGTTGTCTGATATAGACGAGAGGACAATCTTTCTGCTCCTCTCTGTTTTATAATGTTTGACAGCGCCCTCTGTTGGCATGTTCCGCATTCCGCGCGATGTTCAGTTGTTACAAATTCTATTGCTTTAAAGTGTTAGTGATTTAAAATATGTGTATGTGGTTAATAGACAGAACTGCAAATAATTATGCAGAGTTGTTGGACTTACTCCACAGTACTCCTGCTGCCGTGTATCTCAATTCTCCAAATTTGTGTTTTTCCTATACCTTTTCTTCTTTCTGTTGTTTACAATAACTTCATGTTATAATTAAAATTATTAGCTCCGGAAGAACAATGATGCATGTGCAAATCTCAATAGGGAAAAATATGCAAGGGTTTGTCATGTTCATAATACTAGACACCCCAATAAGGATCTGATTCTACAGAGAGGAGTTAATACTTTTTTGGCTCAAAGGCAGCAATATTATATAGGCCCGAGGGTATATAACCGTATCCCAGATTCATGGAAATGTGGTGGGATTGCCAGGTTGAGGAAGGTGTTGACTGCATTTTTAATCTGTATTGGTCGGAGGGAGTCAGAGAAATTGTTGTCCGATGTAGAAGGACGCAAGCTTGTTTTACTAGTAATGACTTGGGACTTAGGATATAGAGATTTTGGTATTATTTGTGTTTTCTCTGGATATTTATTGTTTACTTTTAAAACTGAAAAAGCACACATAATGATAAAACTGTAATTACTTTTTAATATTATTATAAAATACATAATTTACTGCCTTAAAACGGGAAGCTATCCCTAGTTAGGCAGTTTAGATGAGCCAACAGCAAAAATAAAAAATATAGATGTTTACTTTTACTACTTAATTATTTTTTTATTTATACCTGTAAATTGCTGTAATAAATATGTAAAAAATAATTATTTTTTTTCCAGAAAATGCATTTAAACATTCAAAAATATTTTGAACTAGAGTCGTGGCCTAAATTGTAACCATATTAACAATTACTTTTGCGTATGTGACTGTTTATGTTCTTAGATATTTAAAAAATAGGCCTTTTTGTGTTTTTTTTTTAATTTCAAACAGCCAATTTCATAGCCTTAACAATGAGTTGTACCTCCTCAATTATGTCACTGTTTTGCTAAAATGTAAGTATATCAATCAAGTAAAAAAATAATTGTAGAGAACTACAGTAGGTTGTTTTTTATGTATAATTTTAATTAGAATCATAAAAATTTAAAAAGACTATTACAAAAACGAAAACAGTCAGTATTATGTTAGTTGCCCTTAGTTGTTGCAGGTGTCCCTTTTTGATCCAGTAATCTGTATTTTTGATTTGAAAGTGGGTTTCGTTGTCAAATCCTAAATATTCTATAAGACTTACGTCCAGTACCAAGTTTTGCATTTAAGTAATTTTCAATTAATTATTATTTCTAACTTCTGTTAAAATGCAATAGTAAAATAACAACAATTGCGTCGTTGTGTATTTACTATTGCATTTTATATTCGTTTGCGTCAATGTAGCTCTACCGATGTCGACAATCCGCTGATTCAAGCGAGCAACAGACCATTCAGATGTAACTTCAATAGCTCGTGAATTTCACACCAATACTACAACGACACGACTACTCCGTGGCGGAAATAAACGAAACTCGCAATTCCGTCCTTCCACAAGTACTAAACAACTTTTTTCACAATGCTATGGAAAACTTGCATTTGTGTCATTGTTCTCGCGGAGGTGCGATATGTCAGATATAACTGTTGCTATATAATATACTTTATGTACATTTAAACTATGGTAAGAGCTCTCTGGGTGTTTCATAAATAAATACAATATGACATGACATGTCGGTCTGGTGGTGTAGTCAGCGCGTTTGCCTATCATGCAAGAGGTCTCGGGTTTGATTCCCGACATGGTTGACATGAAATATCTGGACTTGTGCCTGAAATGTACGGCTGAAATGATCATCTTACTTTCATGTAGCAAAAATGGTCAAGATAAACTGCGATTGGTGTACCATTGCAGTGCCCTATTTACCATTGGGTGCGGAAAGGGAATTATGATGGTTATACTTAATTTTTCTACTGGAACAGATATTCAACCATAGTCTAAAATAATAAAGCTACTGGCAACTGTAAAAATAATAATTTATCTTTTTACGTTAAGTATCTGTTAATATCCTAATGTGAATAATGTAACAACCCCCTGCCAAAAAAAAACATTGATACCTAAGCCTGCCATTATGATTGTACTATTTTTATAATATTTTTAATAGCGATTTGCTATGTTTAAGCTTGTGTCCAACTTTTGTATCCTAAAAATAAATAATATAAATAAAAAGTTATCTATATGATGGCATTATATTGTAAGATTTGCGGTGTATGTTAGTGTTGACTTTATTCAAATAAATATGTCAAAAATAAATAGTAAATTTATTTTTCAATAATTGAAGATGTCCTAATGGTTGTAAAAATGTACTGAATTTTACTCTCTAGGGAGTACTCAAGATTAATATATATTGCAACAGAGATAGAGAGCATTTTTGAGAAGAGAATATGCAGGCATTAACAGAGCTGGTGATCTGTCTTTGGCTGGTTTGAGTGATCGCTTTACACACTATGTAACATTAGCCTTTTGCTCATGTTTCCGTCTATTTATTTTTGTTAGTTAATAATCACGGATTTTTGAAATTTTAAAAAGTAACTTTATTTTTTTTTTACAGATAATTGTTTTAAGTATGAACAAGACCGAAATGAAAATCTCCAGTCTTCAAAACAGTTTTGGGTATGTGGAGGGAAATCTTTCGCTGTTTATTTTTGTGAAGTAAAAGAGCTAAAGTCTATTAATTATTACAAGAATTTCCAAATAAACAAACCAGCCGCATGATATCTGACGGAGAATAGCCTATTTCACTCAAATGATCTTAATCTAAACGGCACGGTAAAATTATAGTGTATTGACATTTATTAGATTTGTTAGTACCTATTTAAATTTGCTAAGATTTATATATATATATATATTTTTATAAAACTCCATAGTTAATGACTTTAGTAAAAATATCAATAAAAATGCCTTGGTCAATAGATTATTTTTACAAAGTTTATATTTGAAGCACTAACTTTGTGGTTATTCATTATAATAAAATAAATAAAACAACTTTGTTTTTAACCACTAATTTTTATTTTTCACCGACTGGTTTCAAAGCAAACAAGCTTCTTCGTCAAGGTTGACGTAACTAATGAATTGATTCCTTTTTTATTTCTATCATGTTCACTAAATACTACACGTGGACCCAATAAATCAAGTGGTTTTTTCCTTACACGGGGTGGTAATTTGATATAATTATTTTCCAAGTAAGACAGGAGAGGACTAAAAGAAATATTGTTTATTAATTATTGTTTTCTTATTATGAATCGCTTTTTTAATTTTTAAGATTTCTAAGTTATGATTATTTTCTATCAAATGATTTGCGAATTCAGAAAAATTATTATTATTTAAGCATCTAAAGTGTTCTCTTACACTTAAGATGCTAAAATAATCATAACTTCAATAAAGATACTGGATTAAAAGTACTTCATGTTGAAAATAAAATATTAAAATTAGACAACTTAGAAATCTTTGAAATTAAAAAACGATTAATAATAAGAAAACAATAATTAATAACCAAATAAACAATATTTCTTTTAGTCCTCTCCTGTCTTACTTCAAAAATAATGATATCAGATTACCACCCGTCTAAGAGAAAAAAAAACACTTGATTTATTGGGTCCACGTGTAGTATTTAGTGAACATGATAGAAATAAAAAAAGGAATCAATTCATTAGTTACGTCAACCTTGACGAAGAAGCTTGTTTGCTTTGAAACCAGTCGGTGAAAAATAAAAATTAGTGGTTAAAAACAAAGTTGTTTTATTTATTTGATTATTTTTACGTTCTTATAATTTACCCAAATATTTAAATTTTGGTGACCATTTTTAATGAGTTGTAAATAACTCACTATTAGAAAATGGAAAGCAAGGTGGGGTTCGAACCTCGGACCTCTGATCCATGAGTTCGCAACACTAGCCACAGGACCACAATCCGATTCAAATAATATAGTTACAAAAGAGATTTTAATGATAATTTCATCAAAATTATTATTTAAATTAAGCGAGCACTCTCAGGTAAAAATCCTGCAAAAAAGAAACGACTAGAGATTAGTCAGTCTCATGGCGTACTGGTTATTGCGTTTGCCAGGCATTAAGTAAGTAAATAATTGTAAAACAATAAATATCGATCCACCGCATTGTATTTTATCATGCTGTGGTGTGAAATGGGCCAATCGTGCGATATCACGCAGTGGGCTGGTGCTTTGCACGCGCACAGCGGTTCAGTCTCCGTGAATGTACAGTAAAACTTTTATTTGTTTTAGGGATTTTTACAACTATTACACAAAAGTAGAAATATGGTAACAATACTAGAGCCAGTAAAAAATCGTATTACTTTTAAATAAATTATGTAGGAATCATGCCTTATACATATTTGATATTTTTTGTTAATTTAAAATAAAAATCGTTAATTGGCTCTTCTGTAAAGCTGCTAGATACAACTTTTCATTTACAGCATCGATAATACTATAGAAGCAGAGAGTTAACATATTTGTGAGTATGCTATGTTTGTGTTCATGTGTGTGTGTGCGCAAGTAAAATAATATATGTATATTTATATAGTGTTGCGGGAGAGGTCTTTGTAAGAGAAGTTTGATTGTTTCAGAAATAAATATGTCAATACATTCAAAGCCCCTTGTTCTCATATGTATTTATGGTGCTTTGATTTTGTTTAAAAATATGGTAAAATTTCAAAACCTTATTTGGAAAAGTAGTTTTTTTAAAAAAAAGTTAAATTGGTTTAGTGGGAGTTCACTTAGTCATTTTACCCATCATTCTTCCTAAAAGTGCTGCTTTTGCATCTGGTGCTCGCGAGTCCACACTGGAGGAAAGGGAAAAAATGAATAAAAACGAATTATAAAAAAGTTTTCTGTATTTTGTGTACATTTTAAGTAGGTCACATTATCATTAATGACAATATTTTTCGTATGCAATGGATAAATTGTTTAATATAGACAACATACTAACAGTTATAGATAATGGTATATAAAAGGTCTACAATATTTATATATATATATATGTATAAATCTTTGGTTTTTATATACAAAATATTCCACTCTTCATATATTCATATTTATACCTTAACATCTATCATACAACTGATACGTTAAGATACATGTCTGTATATTTATATTATGCAAAATATCATATCAGCCAAAGTTATCATCATTTTTATAGACCGTATATCACTTAGACGCGAAAAGAGATTGACATAAATTCTTTTGAAAATAATTACCGAAGTGCTTTGAAAGAGTTTAAACAAGCACATTTTAGTCTTAAGAAGTTGGTTTCAATAAAAATACACAAATTGAAAAATAAATAACACAGAATTCTAAAAGGCTTATTACAATATCTGTACAAAGGTTTAAATGTTATTGGACGTTTTTTAACCGGGCATAAAACATACGACAATTAATATTGAAAAAATGTTATTTTGTCTTTTACTGAAATCTGTTAAATTATTTATTAATAAGTTTCAAATAAATAATGTTTAAATTTTTATTCAGATTTTTAATAACTTTTTGCACATATCACATATTTTTTTTATTTTAAAATTATCTATGGTCAACTCATCATTCAATGTAATGTAAATAATTTATTTTGCAATACATAAACTTTATCATTATATTTCAACAAAAGCATTATGAAACTAACTTCTAAAAAAAAGTTTTATTGATATGAATTATTTATGTAAGGTTTCTCTGTTGTACAATATATTTTACATATATATTTGTAAAATTATTATTTATTCTAATATTTAGATTTTCAGACCATTTCTTAAAAGTCGTAAATAGTAGGTGTAAAATTTACTTTGCGTAAAATCACAAAAATAACTTTAATATGCCGGTCGATTTCAAAACATGACTCCTTTGGCTTAAAAATAAATTATTTTTTAAAAAGTTTATTTTTAAACCTTGACAAAGGAAAAGTCGTGTTCTGAAACCGACCAGCATATTTAGTAATTTTTCTAAAATACGTAACGTGGAAAATCAAAAAGTTAGCGCATTAAATATTTATTTTTTGTAAATAACTTGTGCCGGAAAAATGGGGATCGAGTTGTGGTAGAGTGAGATTTGAACCTCGGACCTTTGATCCGTGAGTCAACAATACTACTGCGGGACCACAACCCGGTTAGTATTGTTGATCAAAGGTCTAAAGAACTGTTATTTTCAAAATGCTTTTGTAAAATGAAAAGACTTGTTAAAAAAGCATAATATTGGAAGTAGATTTTTTTTCATTAAATTTTGGTATAAATTATTCTACTTAAAGTTCTATCTAAATTTGCCATCATTTCGAAAAATCTATTAAACATTTTTTACATTATGTTTACATATTATATAACTATGTAAAAAATACATAATATTTCTCTGATAATTCAAAGAGTTTTTTTTTAGGCGTCTAATTTTTAGATATTTTATAATTTTTATAGAATGTGGCAGTAGCAAAAACGGCCGGTACATTAAGCCAAGCCAAACACAGATTATTCAGTACATTAAAAGTAAGATTGAGCCATTTATACAGAAAATACTGTTACATATTTTAAAAAAGGTATCAAATCTGATTCAAATAATGAATTATATTCATTTTTGCCAGCAATAATGATGATCTTTTTACATTTTCTAAACATGCATTTAGTTTGGAACAAAAAATTTTTATATCAATAAAAACCCAGCTGTAGAAAAGCAAATACAGTTCTATCAACTTCAAGATTTTCAAGTAACTCAATGAAAAAGAAATTAAGAATATGTTTGATCATTTCATTATAATTTTTTTCTTCAAGAAAAGAGCAAATATATGCATAATTTTACAAAACATTTGGGGGCAATTTTCAAAATTAGGCAGACTAATATGAAAACGTTAATCATTTTTGTTTTTAATCTTTTGACTTAGGTCACTTTGTTTTTATACCCCTGATGTTTTAAGCTCGATTTTATTTATTTGTGAAGGTTCTTGGTGTATAATATAAGTATGAGAAATTTATTATGTAGATATTTTCATCTTAAAGTTTTGGATATTGATTGACCAACATGTTATGTTTTATGTTAAACAACAGAATAAAAAAAAGGCATACAAATGGTTGTCAAAAAGAAATATTCGGACAGCTAATTATTTCATCTAAGTAAGTACTTTTTTGTTTTTTAGATAAAGAATAATATATTTTTTTAAATGGTAACATAAATTTATGGAAATGAGTCGTTGATAGGGTTGCCAGACAGTCTGATTTTAGACCAGACAGCCTGGTATTTTGTTTTATAAATGAAAATTTACAATTGGTACTTGGGCCGATAATTCATTGAAACTGTATCTAATATTTTTGTGGAAAGAATCTTAAGCATCGTGAAAAATGTAACAACATACAAAATAAATAGTCTCAAAAGTGAATTGTATGCGATTTTAAATTATAAGTGCTGTGCACATTACTCCAAAATACCATCTTCGCCAATAAACAACTCTTAAAACCAGTGGCATCAAATTCCCGATACATTAAAAGTCAATTTGAGCTTTTATAATTTTCATGGCCCGCCATTTCAAACAAAATGAAATCTTATCTGGTAATTTCTAACACATCTGGCAACCTTAGTCGTCGATATAAAATATAAAGCAGTTTGATACATAGAACAGGCGTAGAGTAAATTTCAAGATCCAGTATGGAGGCTTTACAGATGCAAGGTAAATAAACAATTTCCTATAATATATCATTAAAGATAAGTGATTGTCTAATTGCCAATACAATTTGCAAGTGAATATATTGAGCCATTGTCTGTGTAATAATTATTTTTGCAAATAATACATTGTATATATAGGCCGTTTACAAAAAGGGATCATTGTATTTAGAAGGCCATTCAATAATTGATTATATAGTATATATGCATAGAATTAAGAATAGTCCAGAAACCGCATACCCGCATCAAACAGAAGGCGACTAAACTACTCTTAAAAGAGTAGTTTTATGTTTTGACCCATTAGTTTCTTTGTAGACGTCGCTCAGTACGCAACTCCAGATTTGAATTCAACTATGCCGTGTTGTGCCATTTTAAAGTGTAGAAATACTGCTGGGATCTTAAAGAAACAGGATGGGATCACATTTCATGTGAAATTAGCAAATTACTTAAAATTGAATTATTTTTCCATCTGTCAGATTGTCGAAGAAAACAAAATGAACATTTCGTTAGTGTTGCCAGGGTAGTAATTTTTTTTACCCTACTTTGCTCATCTAATGAGAGGACTAATGAAAATTGGACCTCAGATTAAACACCGCGCCGTGGAGGAAATTCGACCGACATTATCTTTAAAACATCAAATATTATTTAACATGATATAAAAATATCAGTTTTATGTAAAATAAAATTTGCTTTATATTTTAAGTTCAAAGTTCATTAATTCAATTACTCTTATTAAATGACCGTTTACTTATCTACTCTATTGTGTCAATCAATGTTTCCGCGTGCGCAATAAAATTTTAGAGAAATTAATAGATTGCTTTTTTTTAACCTTACATTTGTGTTATGATTATATTTTTTCCCGTCGTGCAACATTATGCGGCGACTTCACGAATGCGCGCGGCGAAAGTGGGGCATAGTGGGGGGATATATTCAAATATGATTCTACGCTCCTTCTGGACTATTCTTAATTCTATGGTATACTGCATCCAAATAAGGTAAAACAAGTTAAACCAACATCTACAATTGTGAACAACAAAATAACAAGAAAATATACTGGCTTGGTTAAATAGTAGATTTAAAAAAAAACTTCACTAAAAATGCATTGATTTTGAATGCATTTCACAATAGTAATCGATGTAAATATTAGTATGTGTAAATGTTATAAAAAACATCAATATTTATATCACACAAGAGTTAATAAAGTCGTGTCATTTAGCAGGGTATAAAATTTTGAGATACGTAATATCATTGGTCCAATGCTAAAGTCACAAATCTGCATTTTGACCAGTTTTAAAACGTAGAAAAAAGTATTACTAAAGAAGTCAGCAATAAAACCAGATTTAAAACTCCAGTTTTAAAATATTAAATCTCAAAATGATGGTTATGTGTAATGACTTTGGCATTGACCTGATATAAAAAATGTCATCACTATGACCCGGACCGTTCGTAGCAATGCGGTTTTTTCCAGTGTAAATATATTACAAATGTATAATGAACAAATTACAACAGGGATGGAGAATACCTTAAATAAGGGAATGTAAAAGTCAAGGCATTTACAGGGCTTATGACCTGTCATTGGCTGGTTGAAGTGGCCACTTTACACACTGTGTAACATTCATCATTTTGCCTATGTTTGAACATCCATATTTCTTAAATTCTTCCATTTGTTGATTTTAGTGAAGTCAAAGATCTTTATTGTTGCGAAGAGATTCATCTGACTGAATTATTTCACATACTAGGCAACGCCTGAAAACATTTTTTTTTAGATGAATCTCTTCGCAACAATAAAGATCTTTGACTTCACTAAAATCAACAAATGGAAGAATCGAAGAAATCTGGATGTTCAAACATAAGCAAAATGGTGAATGTTACACAGTGTGTAAAGTGGCTGCTTAAACCAGCCAATGACAGGTCATAAGCCCTGTAAATGCCTAGACTTCCATATTCCCTTATTTAAGGTATTCTCCATCCCTGTTGTTATTATAATTATCTGAATACTTATTTAGATGACAGGAAAATTCAGTCAGAACCTCAACCGAGCAATTACTATTGAGTGGGAATTGCATGGGTTAATTATGGCAGGCAAGATTCAAAGGGGATTTCTGAAATATTTTACTAATTAAAATAATTGTACATTCATAGAAATGCATCCATAAAATCGCTGTCTACTTTATTGTTTTTATATGAATTGGTAATTAGATAAATTATTTTTTATTCATTTTCTTACTGTCTGGCCTGTAAGTCTTACTGTCTTTTCTTCTGTAAGTTTTGTAAAAGTGAAAATAAGATTTTCAGTTGAGAATTTTAAGTGCATTCGATTACTTTTTGGTAATTTATTTGCAAAATAGCCCGATTGTTTTTTGAAGAATAATGTTCGAGTAACAACAGAATATCTAAAAGCTTGCTATATGCGAAGTAAAAATCTGAAATACTGGATTAAGCTTTCCAGAAGTCAGCTGGGATTTTTAAAAAGTAATTTTTAAAGTTTTCAAAATATAATTTTAGAAATCTGAAATAACACTGCTTGATTTTTGCACCCTAAATCAAGTTAATAACACTCTCGATGTCCTGGACGTCCGATGCTGACTATTCATTGGCAGTTTGTGTCAGAATTACGGGACGCGAACGTGACTTGGGAGGACACACACGAGCTGGCAGCCGACAGAGATGCCTGGAAGCTCTTTAGGGACACCATACGCTCCAACTAGGGAGCGGGCATGGAATGATGATGATGAATACCACACTAGGCCGATGATTTTGCTACGAACCGTCCGGGTTTTAGTCATCACAAATATAATATGATATTAACCTACACTATTTTTATATTATACACTCAATTCATCTGTCACACGTGAACTTATTTAACCAATCGTGTGATGCATTTCGACAGTTAAAATGATGTCAATACGGCTATTTTTTTTATATAATAATGATTTCATATAACCAAAAATGAATTTTTATTATCTTTTTCTTTAATTTTGAAAATTTGACAGCTTTCGACCAATTTTATAACCATTAAGTTACTTTTACCAGTACCTCTTTATTAGAAAATGAAACAATTATCTAATGTCATAGATTAAAAATAATTACCGGAACCAAAACTCTGGAAAATATACAAAAGTGTAAGTTAAAATCAAATTATAACAGAATTCTGTTAAGAAAATTGTCAATAAAAACTACTAATTTAACTAAGGCATATGCTTAATATTACTATAAATAAGTCATAATAAAAATTCTCCACAAATTGAGAACATTTGAGGCTTCGTTTAACATCCAAAATATTATGAACTTGTAAAAAATAATATTTCATCATTGAGCAGGGAGTATCTGTTAAGTAACATAGAAAATAGAATGCTCACTTTTCAGATACGCAACGATGATTTATCAAATAATAGGTACACAGAACAATAAATTAGCTAAATTGCCAAACGATTCACAATATTCACACGAATCCATCGTAACTAACAGCAAAATAATACTAAACAAGTAAAGAACAAGCACTCTGTTCCATTCTAGCAGTCTTCGTGCCCAACTTGCTGATTTAACTTAATTATTCTTTCTGTAGCTGCTCGCCTTCTCTTCAATCAGTTGACGTGTTTTCAACCGAGAGAAAAATCCGAGCGGATTAATGGCACCGCGATATTCGACTAATTCTAATTTAAGTTTTCTTTAGGCCTCCCGACGAAGCTCTCACGCCCTGCCCGAACTTGGAGGTCTCGAACTTCTGCTGCAAGTTCGCGACGTTAGACACTTTGGATCCTAAACTAGGTTTCAACGGTAACACAGTACTTTGACTCTTCAGTCCAGTCTCGAGTTTTTGGTTGGACCCTAACTTGACAGTCGGTTTGGGCTTCGCAGTTTCACCAATGCTTTTATTAACACTAGGAGTGTTCTTCTCGAAACTGTTTGATTTTGAACTAAGACTACTATTACTGCTAGAACTGTTTTTGTCGGTCGTATTCTGAATCACTTTGGGTAAAGTCGGTCTGGCTGGAGCACTTTTCTTCGCGGCCACCGTCGGAGGCGGGGGGGCACTTCTCAACACGGTCTTAGGATCCGCGGTGGTCGTCAGAATGGCGCCACTCTTCAGCGGTTTATTGATCTGTTGTTTAGGGATGATCGAGTTTGGTTTTTGTAATTGGGGTTTAGGTGGGGGTGCTGTTTGCAAAGTGGGTTTTAAAATGACACCTTGATTCATGCCGGAAGGTTTGGCCACAGAACTACTTCCGTTGCTGCTCACTACGTCTGGTGACTTGACATTGTTGGTTGTCGGAGCGCAACTTGAAACCAGATCGGGACTATTTGTACTCGACAACGATGACAATCTGTTGATTGATTTAGAAGCATTTTTAGGAGATGGAGGAGTATTTCTAACGACACTTTGAAGAGACGAAGGATTAGTTGTTTGAAGTAAATTCTTCAGATTTGGAGGAGTGATTTGTCTATGTATGCTGATGGGAGGACTCGGTCTATCCAACAGTTTCTCGGGTGTTATCTGTCGAGTTAACATCGGCACTTTGGAAGTGGTGGTTTTCAGTTGCCCGGGAGTAATGGGTGGACTCGTTAATTTCTCTGGCGGTTTTTTCTCTACGCTGGGTGCCTTTTCTTTGCTATAGCTACTGGCAAAGGGCCCCAAAGATCGCTGCAAAGTAGAACTGAATGGTTTGTACGGTTCCGTCGTTTGGATCGGAGTTTTTTGTTCCGATGTTTTGCTATCTACTTTGTCAATGCTGACTATTCCAGACTTAGGTGGAATTTTGCCTACGGGAACATTGACAGCTGACGGGTTTAAATATCCGCTGCTTGTTGTGGAAGCTGCACTAGAAATGGACTTCATTCCATTTGTGTTGCTATAATCTCCAGGGGATTTGTAATGAGACGTATTGGCGTAAGTTGACCCATCTTCGAAATCAGTTTCTTCATCAGACATTATGCCATTTTTCTCTCTGAGTTCTTTCTCCCTTTTCTTTCTGGCTAGAGTTGACGTCGAGTAAATAGAATCAAAGTTCCTGTTTTGAATTTCGGATACTATTTCTCCCAGCAGTCCCATACTGTCCGAAGGGGCAGTGGTCAAATTTCCATGTTTTTCTGGAGTAACATTCTTGTTGACAATCGGTCCGGACAGTTGATTAATTTTTGCAGCTGATATAGCCGGTCTGCTTGCACCTTTACTGAACGGCGGACTTTCTTCTATAATGGCGTAAATATTATCAGGAGACGTTTCTTCGCTGATGTTTGCTAATGGAGCATGAGTCTCAGCGACGCAGTCATCGTACTCCGGACTCTTATTGTCTTTTAAGTTTTTACGGTCAAACATGGGTGGGTTTTGATATCCTGGCAAACCGGGGATTTTCTTAACCGAGTCCACTTTGTCCAATTTACCTCCCGGTAAATCAGTCGGTCTGGGAGGTGGCGGGGAGGTCGGCCGGCCACCGACGTGAATGGAATTCGGTCTCTTTACTCCAGGAGCTTGCCTCATAGACCCGAATGTGGGAATATTCGGCCTAGGAGCCAACGCCGGTCCTCTCATACTCTGAGCTCTCATTACGATCATTTTGGAAGGATCATCCAAATCCTCCGAGTCAGAAACAACAAGAACAGAACTGCTCGGAACATCGATATCATTTTGAAGAATAGGGTTGGAAATCTGTAAATTTCTCAGTGCATTTTTGTCAATATTTTTAACTACTTTAACTTGATGGTTTGGGTTCTTGGGAAGAGAATTGCTTCTCTCAACAGGATTTCTAGATTTTTCTTTATCGGATTTGTCTTGTTTTAAGAAAGAGGCGATCCTATTCAAAGTGCTTCCTTCCTTAGGTTTTTTGACAGGTTCCTCCGGCATCACGAACACAGCGTTGGTGGTAGAATTAGGACTGCTCAGCGGTCTTTTGGTTGATGTTACCGGTACGGTCGGAGCGGCCCTGAGTGGGACTGTAATACCGGGTGCAGATCCGCTGCTATTTTTGAGAGGGGAAATTAATTCCTTCGCTGTGCAAGTCGACGCTTCCAAAATGGGGTTCGAGATAGTCGGCCGGGAATTGTGATGCCCGGGATTTAATGGAGGCAAAGCCGGTGCAACTGACGTAGAATTGATATTCTCAACTCCGGAAGCTACCGACTTGGGTCGGGAGGCATCTGTCATCGATCTGTCTACGGTGACACTCTTTTTGGAATCGGCAGCTTGCGTGTTAGACCTGTTGACTTTGATGGCTACTGTCGGTACTGAAGGAACGGGTGGTGCCGATCTCTGTGGAAACTTCTGCGAATTATTCGGCGAGCGAGGAGTGTTAGAGAATGAAGGAGTTCGATTGATCTGCGCAGTTTGACTCGCGTTGCGGTTGAGAGAATTGATGGCATTTTTGACAGTTCCTGTCTGGACTGGCGAAGTTGGGCGATTTTTAAATGAAGAAATATTCCCCGTATTGTTTTGCTCACTTTCTACGGCGTAATTTTGATTTCCGAATGAGTCGTCCCGTTTCTGCATCGGGAATAGGGTGAACCCCTTGAACTGGCCGAAGAAGTTGCTGTTGAGGGACGGTAGGTCCGGTCCATTCTGCGACGGAAGCAAGCTGGAGTTCATGTCGTCCGGAGAGAGAGCGTTGGCCGAGACGGTGTTGGACAGGGGTGAGGTGGAAGATTGGGGAGAAGGAGAGGAGTGACCGAAGCAGCTGGGGCGAGACATCCCGCGCTGCATATTACCCTTGGTAGGAGATTTGGACCTGCAACATACAAAATAATAATTACTTCCCAGTTTGTAAAGCTTTACCGAAAAAAGTTACATTTTGGTAGCGTCATGGACTTACTGATCATTATCATTCCCCTTTCCACACCCGGTGGTGCATGGGGCGCTGCATCGGTGCAACCGAAAGCGGCGTAGTTTGATCGTCTGTTACATGAAGGCGAGGAGATCAGTCCTACGCTTCCCGTGCCAGTTAATGGAAACGTTGCATTTGAAACAGCTTTTAAAATCAATATTTCACATCCACTCTGCCAGGAATCGACCCTCCACCCCAACTCGATTTCCAATTTGTAATGCTGAGTTATTTACAACTCATTGAAAATGGCCCCCAAAATTGAAACATTTCGGGAAATCATAAGAATGCAAATATTTCTTTAAAAAAAAAAACTAAAGAGTAAAACCACCTTCCAAACTAATACCCGGTAAGCCGGGCATCAAACTAATGTGCAAAGTTAGGTTGCAACATTGCAATATTTTAATACCTGTTTTTATCAATAAAAAAGTAATGCCATATAAGTTTAAAAAATCAATCCGGTAAAAAAGAAAACGATAATTGGACAAAGTTATGCAGAAAGCGACCAACCAACATTAAACTCATTTTTAACATTTTGAGGGTTGGACACTTTCTACATAACTATGTCCAAATATAAAAATGTTTTTGGATGAAAAAACATGCAAAATTTGACACTTAACTGATTAGCGTCACAACACGAGTGCATTCCTTCTGTGCGCCGTGAACATAGGACACTGTCAATACACTTAGTGTCGTAAAAAATAGTGAAAAAGTTTATATCTACTTACCAAAAAAGCAACAAACAAACCAACACCAAGCAATACAAAACAGCACTAATCCTAATAAAAGAGAAAGGAAATAAGTAAACGATAAAAAAACATAAGAAATAAATATTTTATTAAGGTACAAAAGAACATACAAGTTTTCTAAGAACTCCCCACTGAGCAGTGAACTTGACTATTTTTATTATAGACTTTGCTCAGTAGAAAACTATTTAACCAATACCATCTAAACCTAGGCCCGGGCACTGAAAACAAAATGGCCATCTCAGAGTCCACATATTCTGATGTCAAATACACAGCGATTTACCATTTTCAAAGTAAAAAACACAAGCGAATGGTGGTTTGACCAGCGAAATATGTCTTCTGAAAATATGCCATGAATATATGAATCTATGCCATTTCGGCTTGCGTAGGAGACTCTTTGGCTTCATTAAGTAAATTTTTCCGCCAGGGATACCATCGGATCGGATAACCGAATTTTAAGAGCTCAGACTGAATTTCATTTGAGACCGGCTTTACTGAAAACTTTTTTTAACACAATGCAAGCTGACTATTCGAAGAACCAGCTTAAAAGCAACGGGTGATTTTCTTCGTTGCGTGCAATGACAGCACTCAATTTTGCGGATTACTGAAGATTGCCATGATTTTTTTGTATTGTGCCACACAACGCAAATGTGGAAAGGTTTTTTGAGTTACGATAACTCATTAGACAAAAGAAAGACACAGAAAAATAGCAATATTATACTTGTGAAGAATTTTACACTGAAATTTCCAGAAAAACAAACTTTACGAAGGCTGTTGTGAGTACTTTATAGACACCGGACATTTTTCCGCTTTTGAAACAAATTTTTTAAATAAACCCAGTAATTACAGTACACGAATAATAAAAGAGGCAATTGAAATACACAGACACCTAAATAACATAAACAAAGACGACGGGCTCAAATTAAACTCAACATGGTTCCCAGCACTACATACTACAAAAACTAATAGAAATGTGCCTACTGCCGACTGCGACCGGTACAAATTATTAGTACTTAAACACTTATTTTTTTCTACAAAACACACAGTTTACCATGAAGATGGCTCCTGCAATGGTAGCCGAAACGTCGGAACAAATCCAACACACACGGTCACCCAAAAAAGAAACATATTGATAACAGTGACCGTGATATATATCTCTTGCTCACACAAATGTTTTTATATATATCGTGATTTACTCTCTTTATTTTGAATTGTTGAGCGCAACGCAATATTTGCTAAATATGAGATGCGATTGGCATACATCAGTGCATGCAGTGCAATTGTGTAAAGAACATGTACTTGGCACATGCAAAGGATATTATTTTACCATGTTTAACACACATAGGTAAGTGCTAATTAGGGAAGGCGTGAAAAAAAAAACAGCCGTCAAAATTTCAGACATAAAAATTTATGGCAAAGCTTAAAATTAAAATCCATGCCAGTAAAATAAGTTCTAAGCAATTATGTATTTATATGAATTCTTAACAAATAAATTCAACAATTTATCTAAAATTATTAGAACCAAGATTCTAAATAGCTTACTACATATTGTATATTATAAAAGATTTATTCTATTTAATTTGTACTTTTGATTTTAAATTAGTGTGTTTTCAATTTTTTTCTTGAATCTATATCTATTTTTAAAATATGTACAGACCACTAAGCCAGTTGTAAAATGATTTTTTTGATATTTTTGTTAATGTATTACATAATATCTAGCAAGTCGATGATTTTCTAGTCTTTTTATTTTAATACAATAGAAAAATCAGTCACAGACTATTAAAGTAATTATTTGACTTATCACAATATCCACATAAAAAGGATTTGAATACAAACACATACATTTTGGTTAAAAGGGGAACATATGCATACATAATTGAAAATATTAGTGTAGAACAGTGTCTGTCTAAAAAAATCTACATACAAAACTAAATTATAAACATAATAACTATAGTCCTTGAAATTTAGCTTGATTAGAATGACAGTTGTCAGCAAAAGTGACGACATAACTTTGTAGTAATGTGTAAGGAGTGATTTATATTGACACACGAAAAATCATTCGTATCTGGCGTGTTCGTTAATTTTTTTAATACACTGCTTGACACATAAATATATAAAATCAGCTTTAAAACTAAAATAAACCTAATTATTAATGACGTTTTTACAAGGTTACATCATTTTTCAAAAACGTTAGAGATGGGACAAGTTGATCGATGTAAATTGATCGAATAAAAAATAATTCATTTGATGTTGTTCGTGAAAAAAGTATAAATGTCTTATTTTTTGGTGAATAATTGTCTTAAACACACTAAAATAGGCTTGGCTTGTTTTTGCGTTTTTATATCAATTTTCAGAAACAGAGTTTCATGTTTGCATGAAAAAACTGATAGAATCGATTTGATCGGTACATGATCAGTGATCAGTAATTTCCCATCACTATTGACATTAGTTAGGCAGCTGTCATTTTGATCTAGCCATATTTTAAGGACTATAAGTACTGACATAGAATAATTGAAAGTATACATAGAAATAAGTTAATAACAAAGTTAGTTACAGCAAAACCACACTAAACCCAATTGTTAGTCAAGTCTTTTTAGAGTTAAACATATGAGGCGATAGTCTATTTGGAGTTTTGTGAACACCCAGAAACTCTACATTAGTACCACCGCTAGAGCCGGCAGCGTTCTTGGTATTAGAAATTAATTTTTCCCTAAGGGCTTTGACTGACATTCCAACTCTGGGATCATCATCCGACAAAGTAATTTCACTTGTTTCCGGTGTAAGGCAACAAGTAGAAGCCGTGGAAATACAATCGAGGGCTTCGCTTTGAATCGTCGTATCAACTTTTAATCCCTTCACATTTTTTTCAAACATTTTACTTTTGACGGGCGGATGTTCGACGTAAATCGAAGGGACGTTCGTACCCGCATCGGGATAGAGGCATTCTTCCAATTTCGATGCGCGTTTGTCATCTTTCCCTCCGAAGAATCCGCTCTTCCGCAAGCTAAGAACGCGCGATTTGTAACTCGCGAAATTGTTAGTCACGTGCTCGTTTGTCGTGGAGATCAGAGCGGTTTTCGTAATGTCTAACTTCTCGCCGGATCTAATTTCTTTTCGCAGTTTCGGTTGGTCTTTCTCGTCTTCGCCGCCGCGTAATCTAGCCATGCAACTACCACCGAGACTACAGGAAGGGAAGCAACAGAGATACTTGGAAACGCATTCGGAAGGAGAGCAGGATTGCCTGCTTTGTACGTACGCGGGTCCCTTGGGTTTCTTCCAGAACATTACAGAGTTCTGACGGGAATAGTAGATGAATATGATAATCAGAAGAGTGGCCGGAATCACACCGAGGAAGGTGATGAGAAGCACCTTCGTCACCAGCTTTTGATCTGTCAAAAAATACAAAAATTAAAATTAATAATTAATTATAATATGCCAGATTAAACTGAAATGTTCATTAAAAGCGCCCATCTAAGGTAATAAAAAAGCTTCTCGCATGCTTGAGCACCGATTCAATTTCAATTTTGGGGGCCTTTTCCAACGAGTTGTAAATAACAAATAATTTATAAGCATATAAATCGTGAGCATACAAGAGAAATTGACAAGTGACAAAATCAATAATGTTCAGAAGAGCCATTTTAGTGTTTTTCTAGAGTTCAATTGCTTCTCAAAGATCAGATTTTTCAAGTAGGTGGTTGGTAATTTTACATTATATGTACAGTACTTTCAACTTTAATGGAAGGTATAAATATATTGAAAAAACATTATCGCTTTTATATAAAAAAATAAATTGAAAAACTTAGTAATTTTACCTGTAAAATTTGTCATGAAATTTGGCAGATAATAATTTTTGTTTCGTTCATTGAGGGAGGTAATATTTTATTTTATAACTATAAATTATGTTTTTGGAATTTTTTATTTCAATAATCCATTTTTTAAATATTTATGAAGGTTAGATGATAAAAGAAATACAAAATAAATGAAAAAGAACAAATAATTAAGAAGTGTTACGTAATAATATAAAGAATTAATTTTATTAATGAACTTTTTATTAAAAAAAACGTATCTGTCAAATACAAATCGTATACTAACTTACTAACTACTGACTACTAACTCTAACTAACTCTTCACTGGTGTGAATCACCTGCAAGTAAAATAGACTAACTGTTACTTGGTCAATTCTTTGGATCTTAAATTTACTAATAAAAGTGACTATGTGTGTTGGTCAGTTTTACTTGACA
Organism: Micrasema longulum; assembly: GCF_059751315.1. Taxonomy (NCBI): domain Eukaryota; kingdom Metazoa; phylum Arthropoda; class Insecta; order Trichoptera; family Brachycentridae; genus Micrasema; species Micrasema longulum. The sequence goes on from NW_028277701.1 coordinate 358,808, forward strand.
AAAATCTGTGAGCTTCTATCAAATGGTCACATATTTTACAAATTAAATTCTTTTTAGAGTGTCAGATCGACTTGGCATTTTTACCAGTCAAGCATTATGCTAATATGATGTAAAAAAGTCAATCATCTCAATTTCGCCATTTTTGCAAATGGTCGCTTTTACTTGTATAACCACGATATATGTATAAATATTTATACGAATGGGAATCAAACCCAGAACCTTCCGTGCGTGAGTCCAATGTTTTAACAACTACACCACATAGGCCACCAATTTACATGTCCATATGTGCATTTAATCATCCCATATCTTTTCCGATATTTTTTTACTTTTGCATCATATTCAAACCGTTAACTACATAATAAAAGCTTTTAAAGGAATTTACTTGGAGAGATCTTTTTTTTACAAATAGGCACACAAGTAAAGGCTGTTAAACTAATTCAGTGATAGAAAAGTTTTGCCATTCAAAATATTTCTATGTACCCAGACTAATTAAAAATCAGGCAATAAATATTATGGTTTTAAATGAAGGCTAGGGCTATTATAATAATGATTAAAATGTAAGAAAATATATATTTTTAAAAATTAAAAATACGTACAGTTGGGATCACTAGCAGGTCCAGAGTCCAAACTTCCCCCTGGTCCAGGAAGTTTACACAGAGGAGGTGCAAATCCTTTATCACAGTGGCAATGTCCTGGAACGTAAACAATAACATTTTATTACAATATTTGAGTTTGTCCAAATGTTCGCAGACAAGAGACTGGATTTCACCCCCTCGGGAGTCATTAAGATTAACAAATTACAACAGGGATGGAGAATACCTTAAATTATATATTTTATTCCTTATTTAAGGTATTCTCCATCCCTGTTGTAATTTGTTAATAACATTTCATATTTTTAATATTTAAAGCATTAACAGGACTTCAGGCTGAGATGCCTACAGAGGCAAAAGCGTTTGTTGGTCAAACAAAACAAAGTAAAATTTAACCAAGGAATTTTATTGATATCTTCACTAAAATCAACTGTGGAGTTTTATTAAAAAATATCTACAAAAAAACGTCAGTATAATTACTTTGTGGTCAAAGATTTATGAAGATAAGAGACATTGATCTTTAAAAAAATATTAGTGTAGGCTTCTTCAATAATATTAGTGTAGGCTTCTTCAATAATATTAGTGTAGGCTTCTTCAATAATATTAGTGTAGGCTTCTTCAATAATATTAGTGTAGGCTTCTTCAATAATATTAGTGTAGGCTTCTTCAATAAACTGGTAAGAAACCTGATTATTACATAAAAATAGACAAACAAACTATTTAGCAGTTTCTCCGTAGGGGTAAGCAGAGATGATAGAACGCCATATCACTCTATCTATGCGTACAGACCTCGCTTCCTCTACATTCATACATCTTCTCATGCACGCACGCCGATTATTCCTATTTTTGACATGTCCATCTTCAAGTATTTGATGGACTTGATCGTGCAACGTCTTTCTCGGCCTTCCTCGTTTTCTGCATCCATCAACATTCGCATCGTAGATCCTTTTACCGTTCTTTCGCTGTCCATTCGCTCTACATGTCCAAACCAACGCAGCACCCCTTTCTTGATTCTGTCGATAATGCATGTCTCAGCCTTACACACTTCACAGATCTCGATGTTTGTACACTTATCATGCATTGTTTTACCACACATTCGCCTGAGGGATCGCATTTCGACAGCATTTAACCTACTTTCATCATCATTTTTCCAATTCCATACTTCGCTTCCATAAATTAGAGTTGGCACTAGAACTCCACTGTGAACAGAATTTAATAATACTTTAGATTTAACGATACCCCTCTTTTTTTTCTTCAATAACCTACTTAATCCTTGATAAATATTAAGTAGATTAAAAAAAGACTGAAAAAGTAAATGCTAATCTCTAATTTTCACCGGACACTGGCAAAATCAACAAAACGAACAGTAAAAAATTAATATCTCTGAAACGTTTCCCAACTAAATTTAGTAAACACGTTTGGGGCTTTTCTTACAGCCCTTGAGGCGTTCTAATCTTTGTATTTTTATACCTCGAGTATTTGTCAACCCTGTTTATAGGTTTCAAAGCTTCAAATAAATATATTTCATGCATTGTTATCTATGCGTTATATCTGATAAACTCATTGGGATTGTACCGAAGGATTGTTAAGTCTTACCCAGCGAGTTGCATACTCCATGTCCCGAGCAGTCAGATGGACAAACAGCTCCCGAATCAGTTCTGGCTTGAGCGCCGAGTCTCAGTGATGCTACTGCCATACATTTCTGGTTCACACACATCTGGAACCAAATACACTCCTTTGATTACTAGCTCAAATCATTAGAGAATTTTTTTCAGCACTGCAACAGGTCAGAAACCCCAATTTACGGTGGTGAATGAGGAGCTTCAGCCCTATGGGAAATTGGATACTAAAAGTTTCAGAAAGATGTCATTATTGACAGTTATAAAATAAGATTTTGTGTAAATCTTAAAATTTTTGAAGACATTGAAAAACATTTTAAAGTTCTAGAAAAAAAAACTTTTTAGAACTTCTTACAACACATCTTTCTTGCGCTTTAAAACTCGTAATTGTAAAATAAAATCGTTACACAGCCATGCTTTTCGGATTCCTCTTGTACATTTTCACTAACCTTCCCGTCCCCACATTTGGCCCCATCCGGCACCAGCCCGGGGTCGGCCTGCCCCAGCCCGAGGTCGACGATGGCGGTGCGGCAGGGGATGATGTTGCCGCCGCTGTTGATGAAGGAGTGCGACAGTATGGCGACGCTCTCCATGCCGAACTCCAGCTTCTCGTTGAGGTGTCGACAGTGCAGCATGCCGCAGAACACGTGCTCCTCTGGACAGGTGGTGAAGTGCTGTTTCAGACGGTTGTAGCCGCAGTTGCCATGCCTTGAAACAACGAGTTGTAAAGATAAATTGACGGCAGCCCCGAACAGTGATATGGTACTCTTTACATTCTTTAGCCTGAAAACTCTTCGATAACCCAGTCCTTTGCTGCCTTGTGTTATTCATTGTAGGAGCTGGTATTTTTCCCCTTTTATTTCATAGCTGAAGTATTGTGGCTTCTTAGTTTTTACATTGCCAAGTAACCCTAGATTCTTTCTCATATGTTGTAAAGGAATCTTATTTCAAACTCTCCAACTTTACAAGAATACATTATATAATTGAATTAACAATGTATTCCTCACTAGAAAAACCTGAGGCGAGGACATTGAGGTATATAACTAAAGTAAGCATGAGCATTTGAAATTTTGTCTCCTCGCAATTACTAAAATGCCTATATGTACTAGAGGTGGGCGTTTTGTTTTTTTTTATAAATCCCCCCTAAATCTCAATTTAAGTATATAAAATATTTTTTTTGGCTTCTCAATTCACTTATCGCATTAAATATTATGTAATGTTTTATTTAAATTCACAAAAAGTCATTTCATTTATACCAATAATTATGTTACCCACGTAAAATTATCAATATTGTATACACAAGAAATTGTCAATGTAAAATGCACATGTAAATTGGGCGGGCTTTTTTACTTACATTGTTTATGCGAGCTTACACTAAAATTGAGCCACTTAGTAAACTTGGCTTTCCTTTTATACAAACGGCAGGGTCGGCATTTTAGAGAAATAGTGCGTTGATTAAGTGTCTCATTACTGTATGTAAATTCCGATAATATTGTATCGAGTTTGGATGGATGTGTCAAAAACGTAAAAACTAACACCCCAGTAATATTTAAACAGGGTTTATTTGAAAGGCAGTTGTTTTTAAACAGTGTGAAGTTTTCCCGTTCTTTTAAAATGTCTTAAAGGTTACAACTGGTTATGACACAGTTTCAGTTTAATTTGCTTCTCCGTTGTGGAAATGCCTTAAGTTTTTGTGTTATTTTATAACAGTAGCGACTAACGACTTCGTGCTGTTTAAAATTTCGAATTTTAAGATAGATGGACAAGGTCACGGGACTGCGTAAGTTTTGGGTAGGTGCAGAAGGGGTGGGGAGATTTCATGCGTATATGTGTACGTACTTCTTTCTTGGGAGATTACAATACAAGTAGATAGGTATTATCGATATATAGAATCGGGTTGTGGTCCTGTGGCTAGTGTCTCGGACTCACGGACCAAAGGTCTGTGGTTCGAATCCCACTTTACCCCAACTTGATTCCCATTTTCTAATAGTGAGTTATTTACAACTCGTTGAAAATGGCCCTCAAAATTAAATATTTGGGTAAATCATAAGAACGCAAATATTTCTTTTTTTTTAAAAAAAAAAAAAAATTATGGATAAAGATTTTGAGTTAGGGCAAAGCGCGGTAAGGCAGTTCGACGGGGCGTTGAATTTTTCGCGCTAACCGAAATGTATTTTTTAAATTTATTTTTGCGCTTGGTGATTTATTTTTTGTTTTTTTAAACGATTTAATTTATTCAACAATGTTTGAGTATGTCCAAATGCTTGAAGACAGACTGGTTTAAACCAGCCAATGACAAGTCATAAGCCCTGTAAATGCCTAGACTTCCATATTCCTTTCTCAAAAATGTTTTCCCTCTCTGTTGAAATAAATTAAAATTTTATTTATTTTTGTGAAACTGTTTTAGGATGTTATTATGGCTTGTTTAAACATCTGGGATCCAAATTGCTCAGTAGAAAAACTAAGACCATTATTTACAAAACTCTCCTCAGACCGGTCATTGCATATGGTGCCGAATGCTGGGTTATGACCAAAAGAGATGAAAATATGGTGTTAGTATTCGAAAGAAAAATATTAAGGAAGATATTTGGTGCTGTCAACCAAAACGGAGTGTGGAAGAGACGGTTTGATCATGAATTAGAGGAACTGTATGGCGAACCCAACATTGCACAATTCATCAAAATAAGAAGATTACAATGGTTGGGCCGTGTGCACAGAATGAACGATAACCGTACCCCAAAAAAGATTCTTTATACAACTCTGGAAGGCAGACGAAGCAGAGGCAGGCCAAAATTAAGATGGCTGGATAATGTGGAAAGTGACATTAGAGCGATTGGCCTGACGAACTGGAGAAGAGCCGCGGGGTGCAGGGACGAATGGAGACAAATTCTGGAGGAGGCCAGGGCCCACAACGGGCTGTAGCGCCACTGATGATGATGACGATGATGAAACTATTTTAGGTGTTTCGGAAGGATTACCACCTCTTATATGTAGAATGTATATGGACAAAACAAACATTATTAATAATACCTGGATCCTTTCTTGTTCATCTCATAGCACTGATTGTCACTACTCTCCCCCGAAGGTCCCCAGAGCAGGCGGCACTGATCAGATCGAGTCCTGCACGAACCGTGATAGCAGAATGCCTAAAATGAAGATAAATTATTACAACTAACTGTATAAATTTACAAGTTTTAAAAACACATATTCACTAGGGCGTAAGCCAAATTACCTTTCCATTGTCACAAGTTTCGGTGTCCATTTTAAAGACATCATCGGGGCAGAATTCCGACTGGCCAGTGCAGTACTCCGGAAGGTCGCACTCGTGGTCCGCACTCCGGCACTGGGTGCCAGCAGCTGAAGGTCGACAGGTCTGAAAAAAAAACAAATAAATTGATTAGTGAATAGCCATATTTTCAAGTACCTTATTTTATTTTTTAAAAAACCTATAAATAGTGAAATTAACCATATTTCCTGAAGTACAAATGATCGAATTTGAACCCCCCTCACCCCTCGCTCTATACCACCAACACCAAATACCACATGACACAAAGACTTGACCTCCACATGTATTAGATTTAATAATTAGTAAAAACTGTTGTAAAATAATATTCACGATTAAATAGGAAATAACATGTTTTTAAATTTTTTTTAAAGTACTAAGGGTCTATGAATTACTGTAGAGTTAATTATTTGATCAAATTACTAGTAATAAATTTTTGTCGGCCTCGTGGTGTAATGGTCAGCACGTTTGCCTACCATGCAAGAGGTCTCGGGTTCGATTCCCGACATGGTTGACATGAAATTTTATTTAAAAGGGGTGTTTTTACACTAGAATATTTCATAGTCCCTAGACTGGTACCTGAAGCGTAAGACTGATCACCTTACCTTCATGTAACAAAAATGATCAAGATATGCTGTGATTGGTGTACCAATGCAGTGCCGATACTAGATGTATGGTCCTCACCTCGAGGTTACAGCACTCCCCTGTGGCACAGGTTGCGTTAGGGAACAGCATGCAGGTGTAGGGATCACAGCAGTGGTTGTTTCCACAGCTCTTGCTCAGCCCACAGTCGCACTGCTCTCCCGACTCCACGAACCCGTTTCCACATACCGGGGAGTCGAACAATCGGGTCGGCTTATTCCTAGAAAAGGAGAACAAAATACTTAATACATTTCCGTTTACTCAATTGAATCTGTCATCTTCAACCTTGGCTGTGCGGATTCTATTGAATGCACACATGACAACAAGTTTGGAGTAGTACCTCAGGCAGTAGTCCATGCCGTGCTCGAAGGCCAATGCAAGGTACTCCAGGCTGCAGGAAGACCAGTGTGTGGGGCTCAGAGCGTTGCTGGAGGGACTCATGATGCAGCGCTCATCGGGACAGTTGCACTCCACGGTGTCGTGTTCCATTCCTGGAAAGTCATACGAGAGTTTTAATCAAAACAATTTTGAGCCTAAGAAATTTAAACTGACTGGCATTGCACAACGATTTAAGTTCTGGCAATTATGTATGCCAGTTCTATGTGAAACATAGAACTGGCAGAGGAAGGATAAAAGCAGAATAAAAGCTGTCAAAATGAGATCTCTTGTGGGAAATAAAATTCAACGAGAATGCAAATCTGAAACAGGTTTGATTGATAAGATTAAACCGCTACTGTCAATTGGCCCCGCGTTGGGCGCCAATTGACAATAGTGCTTTACGCACTTTGCACAATAATTTATTATAGTACAAAGTGCATAAAGCGCTATTGTAAACTAAGATGCTTTGGTTATGTGAAATGAATGGTAAAATAGATATTGACGCTGGAAAGGAAAACGTTACCAAGTGACATGTAGCAACTTTACAGAAGTACCAATTAAAGTTATTTAAAAAAATTAATAAACAATTTTATATTTTAAATTATGTACGAACCACGCCTATGGCATGTCAAAAGCAGATGTAATGAAAGTGCATGTGTGAATAACATTTCGTCAGAATAGACCCATGTGGCGTTCTATCCAATGGTAGAAGTAGTGTAGGATTTTGCAAGTAGTTGATGCAGGGAACTCCTACACCCGTTGAAGATGAACGGAAGAAAGTTGAGGTTCAATATGTTTTTATTACGTGGTTAATAAAATTCAGAACTTGGTTATGAAGGGCAAGAGCAACGGCGATGATGAATGGACTGGGCTGACTGAACTGAGCTGATGTTACCCGTGGTCCTTTTACAGGTCGTGTTCTTTTGTTCTTGACATCTCTCTTCATCCTGGGGATGAAGTTAATGTACTGCAGAACATTGAGATTGAGATTATTCACCCGATTTCATTATGACTGGTATTGCACAAATGTATTAGGTTAAACAGAAAATGCTAAGTAGATTTCTGGTTAAATCATGGATGTGTGTCATCGATCTATGGATGTTGTAAGGAAAGGAAATCATTTGCTGTTTTTGTAGTGTATTCTCAGTTTAGTACAAATGTTTGTGATAAGTCCCAAAACTGTAAAAAATAGGAATATTGACTCACCAAAGTTATGTCCCATTTCATGAGCAACAGTTGTAGCGACAAGTCCGACCACATTAGAATGGTCCATGGCAACACCTCCTGAGAACTCAAAAGTGCAGATGGGACCTTTCAACGCTTTCCCAACGACTCCGCCAACAAATTGCTCACGCCTGGAAATAAATCAAGACTTGGGGTTAGAAAATTTTACGATAACTACCAAACAGACAAGATAGGTGTAAAACCGTGGTTCTCTGGGAGGCAATGACAAAAGCTATCTTTATTTTTTAAGCCAATCAACAGGCTTATGGAAGCCCTAACAGATTGGCATTAATGAGTATAAATAATAACACTTAATCTAAACAGTCTTAAAATCTATTTAAATTTACAAAAGGTATAATTATGGCATGATCTAGGCGGACATGGCAAGTGTGTCATCGCGAGTCAGGAGTGACAACACCGCTTGCTTCTTGAATGCTAACCTTTGCTGTAGGAACACATTGACAGTACCGTTTAATAAGATTTTGTTCACTGTTCTGAGGATCCTTGGCAGAGGGGAAAATAATTCGATGTTGGTTTTAATTTCCCACAGCAAAGACATCACTGTACACAAGATACGGTGAGTTACATAAAGGTTAATCTGAGCAAGAATATCATGGGCATCTATACAGTTAGATATTAATTTGTACAAGAATATCAAACCAGCCAATTGGTATGAATCGAAACGGTATACTTAACTTCACTATTATCTCTATCTAGTGAGGTATTACGAAGCCGGCTCCACCAGCATGCCGAGTGTTTTCAGGGAAATGAAAAAATGCCTATCAATAAAAAAAGAATAAATAGTAATGTTTATTTTTGATAAGTGGCAATATTTTTTCCAAAGTGTTGCCATTGATCGTTACGGCGCATGCGCATTATGTCACATAGAACTGACACATTGTTGTCTTAATTGTAAATGTCAAATTAAAATTGACTTATATCTCTTTTGTGTTTTAAATAGGCTTCTGTAATAAAAAGCAGCCATCTATAAATGAATCAAGATATATTTTTTTTTTTTGTAACTTTCAGAGCATAGCAGTGACGAGCTGTGATTTATTTTTTTGGTAATCTACAAAAAATGGGAGGAGTGTCATATTAATAATGAAACTTACGTCAAGAGCTGGGCGTTGTCATTGGGGTGTTCCTTAACCAGGCGCTCCCTTCTGTAGTGCAGGAAGTTAGTTAGCGTAGTGTCTCCGTTGTTGGAGAGGGATATCTCGTCGTACTCCGTCCAAACAACCACCCCGATGAGAGCAATGAAGATGTTTAGCGGGGCGTAGAGCTGGAAACAGAAAGGTTAGGTAAGGGCTGGGATTGACTAACTTTGGAGGTATAACCGTTTACCTACATAGATAACTTAGGTATTATCATTCATAAGCATTTAGGGTGGCACGATCAGGTTAACGAAGTTAGTCGTAAACTTTATAGCAGTTTGCACTCACTTAAAAAAATTACAGAATTTCTCGCCAATTAATGTTAAGCAAACATTAGTCCAGAGCTTACTTCTTCCACTCCTTGACTACGCGGATGTATGTTATCCAGATGCTAACTCTGAATTGCTTGATAAGTTAGAACGATTGCAGAATATTTGTATTCGTTATATCTTTGATCTTCGCAAATTTGGCCTCATAACCGAGTATCGCACGTGACTACACTGGCTCAGTATCGGGCATAGAAGGAACATTCACATTCTATCACTTCTTCACAATATCCCACTTCGCCTGTTTATCTGAGAGAGCTCATCCAACCTCTTTCACAACACGGACTATCTCTTCGTTCTAGTAACGAGAGAACCCTTTTAATACCCTGTCATCGCTCTAATTTTCTTGCCTCCTCTTTCACAGTAGTAGCCACTCGATTGTAGAATAATCTACCCACTAATGTTAGAGACGCCCCTTCTTTATTTACATTTAAGTCAAGATTGAAATGTCACTATCCAAATATTTAAATTGTTCCTTTATCCTTCTTCTTTCCTTTCTCTTCATAGTATAGTGTTAATTTTTTTTAAATATATATTTATTTTTGTTAATCTTTGCTTTTAATTTTTGTATAAAATTGTAAGATTCCATATGTCGATGTATTTATAATTTTCTCAAACTGAACGGTTTGGGTAGGTAGGAAGAAATTGCCTTAAGGCAATATGCCCGCCCTTATATGTATATATATTGTATATGTATATAAAGTGTCAAATAAATAGATAGATGCAACAAAACACTATCTTTGGAAAATATGCATAGTACATTGTACTGTACTACTAGCCATAATAGAGAAATATGTTTGTGTGTGTTTTATATGTGCGTTCATGTGTGTGCGTGGATGGCTCGGAGTGTGCAATCTTTATTTTAATTTATTACAACGATAACCTCCATGGAAAACGCAAATGTTAACAATTATTCTTTTCTCGCCCGAGTAATATAAGAAATATATTTATTTTTTTGTCACATTTGATGTTTACATCCTTTGCATAATTTATGAAAACTTAATTGGTATTTTTAGGTTAAAAAAAATTTGTTATGTTAAAATACTTATTATGTATGACTATGTTTTATGAATAAAATAAAAAAAAAAAAAAAAAAATAAAATATACATTGTATATTATATTATTTTGTGTTAAAATTCCAAATAAAGATTTTTACATTCATTACGATATTATTAATATACCCCCCTTTTTTATTGAAATACTAACCAATCATGTAACGTTCAACCACTTAGCCCCCCCCCCTTCCTAACCCCTCCCCCACAAATTCTGCGAAATATCTCTAAATAGTATTAACCTAATTTTAGTGCATGTTCAGACATGGTGGTGTTTGCATCCCCTTTGACTCTGCGTGTAATTTATGAATTTTTTCGCAAGTATTGTGTAGACTACGGTGACGGTAAAGGTTATAGTGTATTTGAGTATTTGTATGTTGGTGTAGTGAGTGTCCTGACGAAGAGACGGGTACGTCTCGAAACCAGTGGACACAAAAAGTCGGTAAGTCGTTAAATACTAATATTTACTAACATTATTTAAAGATTATTAACTACATCAATTTAATCAAGTCACAGTGAAAGGATTGTTAGTACATAGGTACTACGTTTGACAATTTCAACACCAAGGGTTAGCAACACTACTTCCTTTTGATGGGAGAGGACGGTGCAAAATATTAGTTCAGTTCATTCCCAGAGAAATCAGCTAGCTAGACAATACATAAAATTAATGAAATAGTTCAGTGTAAAATCATCTTTCAAAACAAATATCTCACATCAACCTTCCCGGGAAACGAGTCCGAGAGCTCAAGCATGGCAGGCAAACGCGCCAACCACTACACTGCGAGTTGGGCGTTTTTTTACTCAGTTTCCTTTTTTAAGATTTACAACCGAGAGCAGCCATTGAGACTAAAACACTCGTCCAGGATTCTGGTTTTATTTCACACACATAACTGCATTCTTCATCCGCTTGGACCCAGACAACTTTGTAAAACAGTCGAAAAGACTATATCTCACCGAATTGATAATGTTGGCGATGTCCTTGCAGTGATGATGCACTTTCTCCAGGCTCTCTCCCAGTTCCTTGTACTCCTTATTGTCTACGACGAGAACCAGCTCAACATAGCGAGAGAGTTTGTTGGAGTTGTACGGGCCTCGTATTTTCGGCTCATCGCTGACTTGCCTCTTGTACTGAAATACAAACAAATCAGTGTAAAATTGCCGATCATAAAGTAATATATCAAAGGTCAAATATTAAATTTGTTTTTTAGAAAGCTGAAATTTTTTGATGTCGAATATTGTAGTTTGTTTTAAGTAAAAAAAAATTAACGTTGAATATTGTAGTTTTAAATATCGTTGAACACCATGAAGCCGACAAGACATAATTCACTTAGTATTTTACCATACCTAGTTAAAAGTAATCTTACCATACAGAATACAACTATAATTCATATAGTGTAAAACAATCTTGTGGATTCCAACATAAACACATCTTGTGTCAAATAATCTTAAAGCACCTAGTTTAACACAATCTTAAAGCACCTAGAGTAAAACAACCTTTACACGCCTAGTGTAAAACAATTTTGTGGATTCATAAACATAAACAAACCTGTGTCGAACAATCTTAACACACCTAGTGTAACACAATCTTAACACACATAGTGTACGACAATCTACGTATGGAGCTCACCCTCAGTATCCTGTTGACCTCTTCATGCTTCCCCGACATCTGAAACTCCTCAACTGGGGAGGGCGGAGTGGAGTGAGCGTGTGACGAAGAGTTGGAGTGCATCCCGCTCTGGTAGCCGCACGTGTGGTTGCTGATCAAATCTTGGTGTTGGTACAGGAAGTGCTCCGACTCGATATCCTCATCTGTAATTATTTGAGAAACAAGTCAAATTAATACTATTGGCGTTTACCTATCATGCTTAAGGTATTAGGTCCGATTTCTGATAGGGTGAGTGTGGTTAAGATGCCAATGACTTATTGCTTGAAAAGTGGTTATCGGGAGTTTACATGTATTTTTTATAAAAAACTCGGTAAATACATTTTCTTTTAAATAAAGTTTTGTATGAAAAAAAAAGATGAGATTACCAATGAAGTGAAAGACAGTCTCAAAACTCTCTGTACAAGTGTTTCAAACCAACAGAAAGCCCGATAACATTTAAAATCAATTTTTAAGTATCGTCGCCTTAATTAAAATATAACCTAAGTCACTAAATGACTACTTTACAGGATACAATAAAAACTTCGTAAACCGATAAGTGGTGCTTTTTTTAATCAAACGTTGTCGGCCTCGTGGTGTAATGGTAAGCGTGTTTCAGGTTCGATTTCCGACATGCTTGAAATGAAATATTTACTTTAAAAAAATGTGTTTTTACACTAGAATATTCATAGTCCCTGGACTGGTACCTGAAGCGTAAGACTGATCATCTTACCTTCACGTAACAAAAATGATAAAGATACACTGCGATTGGTTTACCGATGCAGTGCCCTATGCACCATTAGGTGCGGAATGGGAATGATGATGATGAATCTCAAATACAGAAAAAAATTACGTATTATGTAATTAAATATTTTACACTGGGAAAGCTTTAAAAAATAATGTTTCTTTGATCAATAATCAAACAACCTTTCAATATAGCCCATTATCCGATGTTCCACTGTAAAGCAATATAATATAGAATTTAATGCCATAAAAGACTCAAAATGTAAAACAAATTTTAAAATAAAAATAACTGCACATATAAATAGTGTAGCAATATATTTTTTTGAAAAATATATGTAGATTAATAAACGTAGTACTTTATATAGTTGGTAAACATATTATTTATATTTTTATGTATTACATTATGTTATTTTTGTTTTTTTATTATTTGATAATATATAGTAACATGTATTCTTGGCACATATAATTAAGTAGTTTTAGTTTTTTTGTTATTTTTACATTAGTATAGAACTACTTATACTTTAAAAGATAAAAAAAATCTCCATCTTAGAACAGATTGAGCCATGTTAGATGGAGACTATCCTAAACAGAGAACACTCCGTTTTCATTTTCTATTCACTAGTTTTATAAAGATTCCCTCTTATTAAATATGTTTACTTATTTTATGCAATAAATTTATAAAAAAAATAAAAAATGGTTACCATATACCTATTAAACTTACGCCCCTTCTTTCATCCCCTCTCTCTCATTTCAACTATTTCTCCCACAACATAAAATATTTTCATTACATAATCAGAACATGTAAAAGTTGCTTATGAAAATGCATGGAATGATGGTTTTATATTTTTGAGCAAAAACTATGGTGTAGGTGTTTAGTGGGTTTTGCATGTTGGTTTAATTGGTGTACTCACGAAGAGACGAATACGTCTCGAAACCGGTAGACATAAAAAAGCCGGTAAGAGGTTATATGCAAATATTTAGTAAAATGTTTGACCACAAAGTCAATGCTTAAAATATTAATAAAAATTACTATGTATTCAAATTAAGGTGACGATATTTATTTATTTATTTGACGGACTTATGCAGTCCATTCGAACGATGGTAAATACAATTTCTTGTAATAAATACAGGCACTAATAAAATAAAATACAACTGTCGGGTTGTGGTCCCGTGGCTAGTGTCTCGGACTCACGGACCAAAGGTCCGTGGTTCGAATCCCACTCTACCCCAACTTGATTCCATTTTCTAATAGTGAGTTATTTTTTAGTCTGCAGAGAATGCAACTGGAGGCGCGATGCAGAAGTCTAAATGAGGATTTACACGATGTGCATGTAGTGATTAGTCACAGGGACTTGTCAAGAGAGGTATCATTATACATGACAGATATAGTGAAGGCAATAAAAGGTATCAATGATAGCAGGACACCAAATGCCGAACACTGTTCAGGTGGATCGGAAGATCTGTTGACGAATAACAACGGTCCGCCTTCTTCTGACGAGTTTTCTGTCCTTACCTCTTGAAACAGGTCACAGCCGAAACATCTTACTGATCCTTACATAAAATAACGAAATAAAGTTTTTCATTAAAGTAAATATTTTTAAGTAAACAAATTAATAACTATCGCTTTGAAGTATATATTAACCTTGTAAATGTACAAGCAAGGTATTGAATAATGCAACTACATATAAAAAAAAAATAAAAAAAATAGTGAGTTATTTACAACTCGTTGAAAATGGCCCTCAAAATTAAATATTTGGGTAAATCATAAGAACGCAAATATTTCTTTTCTTTAAAAAAAAAAAAAAAAACTAAATAAAATTAAAGCTAGGACAAAAAAAAAATTACTTCCTCAAGACAAGATCCAGTCTACCTTAGTGAATTTTAAAATCTATTAAGACTCACACCAAAAAATTCCAGATCTTGTCTCGAGTTCACAACACGACACAATCGAGACATTGATGCATGCAAGCCATAGTTTGTGCTGTATTGTTGTTATAACATGTTTTTGATAAATTTTGACATTTAATTTGATGCAAATAAAATGTTTATATTGGTTCTTAAGATCTCACGAACTAACTTGACACTAGGCACAATAACTCAGAAAAACTCATCGTGCAAGATACATGGTAACCGGAGTCTTACCATTGGTGGGTTGAAGATAATGCATAGTTTTGCCATCGTAAACAACTCCTCGAAGCCCTCTGCAGGTGGAAATGGCTGCCCAGGAATCCGCCAGGTCTCTGACCACCCCCATATAGTGACACAACTCCAAATCCTGCAAGTTCATTATATTTTAGTTCAGGTTCAACAAGATGTTGCGTTTGCTTTTATGTTAAGTATTTAATTTTATCTGATTTCAAGCCTTCAAAGTGGAATGTCAAGTACACGAAAATGAACATTTTTGACACTCTTTCTGTTCGCGTTCAATTGAAGGAATAATGCCGCCAGAGCAGCTCGCGATATTTGCGCAGTATACGATGAAAATGCCAATGCAAGTTAAGTCCGTTTTTTTCCAAATGACGAGAACAAGAAGACACAAAAAAAGTTACAACAAATTAGTCAATATTTTTTTTACTATGTTTTTAAAAAAAATATATTTTTGCTATTCATACATGTAAATTATTGTTTTGCTATGTCTTTTACAATAATTCTTGCTATGTATCTTGTTTTTTTACTTCATATTTACTGGGTTTTAAAATATGTTTTTTTTTCCTATGTCTTTTACTGAGTTTCTTACTATGTATTGTCTTTTTACTATGTATTTTACTGGGTTTTTAAATACGTTTTTACTATGTTTTTTATAACATTTTTTACTATGTTTTTAATACATTTCTACTGTTTTTTTAACCTATGTATTTTACTATGTGTTTTCTCTACGCCTAATTCCTTTATTTATTCTTCTATGTATTGGTTACTGTTTTCTAGATATATATTTTTGACTGGCTTAAAACGGGGTTAATAACCCTAGTTAGATAGTCAAAGCAACGTAAAACAGAAACCAAACATCAAATCTCCTAGTCCGACATGTAGACTGAGGACTGGGAGGGCTGACCCCAAGTAAATGGGACATACAGCCAGGAGGAAGAAGAAGACATGAAATATTTATGAAGACTATTTCGTTATTACCTTCCCAGTGGGCCGATTGACGACGTGCTTCCCATTGTGCTGGTAGCGGACGAAGAAGTCGGATGGGACCAGCTCTCGGTTCAGGCGAAGGTCCAAGATGTGTTCTGTACCCTCAGACACGTAGCCTATGGTCAGCGAGTTTACGTGTAGCCCGTCCTGAAAACATGGAAAAAATATTATTACATGTGAAGCCTGTCTCGAAAACACGACTCAATTATTATTTCATGTGAAGTCCATCTTAAAACCACAAAATAATGATTATTTCATGAGAAGCCCCACCTAAACAGACAACACAATAATTATTTTATGTGAAACCCATCTTAAAACCACAAAACAATGATTATTTCATGAGAAGCCCCACCTAAAAAGACAACACAATTATTATTTCATGTGAAGCCCATCCTAAAAACACGACTCAATTATTATTTCATGTGAAGTCCACCTTAAAACCACGATGGAATTATTATTTCATGTGAAGCCTGTCCTGAAAACACGACACAATTATTATGTCATGAGAAGATCGGCCTAAAATTACGACACTTATTATTTCATATGAAGACAATCCTAAAAACACGACAAAATTTATATTTTATGTGAAGCTCGTCCTGAAATCAATCAACCATAATTCCCTTTCCGAACCTAATGGCGCATAGGACACTGCACTAGTAAATCAAATGCAGCATATCTTGATCATTATTTTTTTACATGAAGGTAAGATGATCAGTCTTATGCTTCTGGTACTACTCAGGGGACTATGAAATATTCAAGAGTAAAAACACCCTTTTAAATAAATATTTTATATCAACCATGTCGGGTATCGAACCCGAGACCTCTAGCATGGTAGGCAAACGCGCTGACCATTACACCACGAAGCCGACATGAAACACGACACAATTATTATTATACGAGAACCCCGTCCTGAAAACACGACAATTATTATTTAATGTGAAACCCGTCCTAAAAACACGACACAATTATTATTTCATGTGAGACCCGTCCTAAAAACACGACACAATTATTATTTCATGTGAAACCCGTCCTAAAAACACGACACAATTATAATTTTATGTAAAGCCCGTCCTGAAAACACAAGCAAATATTTTTTATGGTACATTATGGATGAATTAGTGTTTTTTTTTGTAAATATAATAATATGAGTTTTATACCTCGTCTTTGGTGGAAGATATTTGTCGTTTCTCTCTTCCATGGTAGAGTCGCGGCTTTACCAACGTGTGGCGGCTGAAGTCTGACGAGGGAGATGGGAAATCTGATGAAGTCTTCGTGACTGTAACGAGAGAGAGAAAGATACATTAGTTACTGGTGAAGACCGGAGATACATGTCCAATCGATTGGTTCTTCTGTCTTCTATCTTTTGACAGTCGGAGATACAATTGGTTGGTTTAAACCTTGTAAACGAACACATACTCGCAAGCATCGGTAATTTATATAAGATTTAGAACACTTCGGGAAAGTTGCACCAAAATTTTGTTGAAAAAATGTTCAAGTTAAATAATTGTTAGATTTTCGTCAAAATGGATGGATTAATCTGACTTTTTTCATGAAATATGTACATTTTATCTATTTTTATTATTTATAACTATTATTTTGACGAAAAGTAATCGAATCATAGAATTTAAAACCGCACCTTTTAAAAATAAAAATAGATAAAAACAATCATTTCAAAATTTCTGAAAAACACAACAACATTCGTAAGATTTAAAATGTATGAATTTCAATAAAAAACAACTTTGTTTTTAGCCACTAATTTTTACTTTCCACCGACCGGTTTCAAAGCAAACAAGCAAGCTTCTTCGTCAAGGTTTACGCAATCATTACAATTAATTTGGTATATCCGATTATGGCGATTCGATCTACACTGGAAAAACTAAAAGAAACTTAGAGTAAAAGAACACTTAAGATGCTTAAATAATATTTTTTTTCTGAATTCGCAAATCATCTGATAGAAAATAATCATAACTTCAATAAAGACACTGGATTAAAAGTCTTTCATGTTGAAAATAAAATATTAAAATTAGACAACTTAGAAATTAAAAAAGCGATTCATAATAAGAAAACAATAATTAATAACCAAATAAACAATATTTATTTTAGTTCTCTCCTGTCTTACTTCGAAAATAATGATATCAAATTACTACCCGTGTAAGGAAAAAACGACTTAATTTATTGGGTCCACGTGTAGTATTTAGTGAACATGATAAAAATAAAAAAAAGGAATCAAT
Source organism: Micrasema longulum (assembly GCF_059751315.1). Classification (NCBI taxonomy): domain Eukaryota; kingdom Metazoa; phylum Arthropoda; class Insecta; order Trichoptera; family Brachycentridae; genus Micrasema; species Micrasema longulum. The sequence goes on from NW_028277701.1 coordinate 376,828, forward strand.
TCATTAATTACGTAAACCTTGACGAAGAAGCTTTGAAACCGGTCGGTGGAAAATTAAAATTAGTGGTTAAAAACAAAGTTGTTTTTTTATTTTATTATAATGAATAACCACAAAGTTAGTGCTTCAAATATAAACTTTATGTATGAATTTCTTTTCGAAAAAATAAATCTAAGCCTTGATCGTTTTTAATTTATTGTATTAATCTATTATCTTCAAAAACGTTACAAAAAAATTGTCATTTTTTATTTATTACATTTTTTCTTTGCATTTTACAGTATACATAATTTACAAATACAAAAAAATCATTACATTAACACAAAAAAATCCCACAAAGGCATGGCCAGTGTGTGGGAATAATAACTTAATAGTAATCAATTAACCAAAGTTTTGTGAACATATTACAACAGAGATGGATAGCATTTTAGAGAAGGGAATATAGACGTCTAGGCATCTACAGGGCTTATGAACCGTCATTGGCTGGTTTAAGTGGCCACTTTACACACTGTGTTCACCATTCTGCCTGTATTTGAACTTCTACATTCCTTAAATTCTTCCATCTGTTGATGTTTGTGAAGTTAAAGGGCTGAAACCTTAATTGCCTTCCTCTAAAATGTTCTCCATCTCTGCTGTAATATTTTCATATTAACGGTTCTCTAACGGGGTTGAATCCAGTTCATGTCTACAAAAATTTGGACAAACTAAAAACAAAGTTTTTACCTAAGTTTTGTTTAATTTTTAAAACTCGTAATCTGTCGGTAGAAACGTTTTAAGCATTATTATCAGAAATACTTAAGAAAATAATTGTGTTAATCTATGTTCATTTTCTTTATTTTTTAAATTTGATTTTGAAAAAAAAACGGCCTTATAAATTCCGTCATTTTTATAGACAGCCTTAACTATAAACTTTTTGAGTTACCTTTTTTTATTAAACAAGAAAGTTCAGTGGTTTAAAAAAAATTATATATTTGTTAATATACTATCAAACTACACAAAAAAAAATATTTTTATGTATCGTATTCTCATCGCTATGATTTTCAAAAGTTTTAAAATTTCAAAATTAATCATCGGTGAGTTGTCCTGACACTTAAAAGTGAAACCCCGTAGTTGTCAATATTTTTCATACATAGCTCCAAGAGTGTTCAACGTCTTGGATGAACGTATTAAGTTCTCCAAAACCACATCTATATTTAAGATGAAGATCCATAATTGGATTTTATCAAGGGGTACAGACCACTGTATAAGATTGCTTAGGGAATAAATATATAATATCGACGCTGTCTTCATTATTATTTATATACGAATTTATGTATATCATCTTTGAATAAACTAAATAGTGATGCATAATTATTTGTAAATATATTTAAACTTTTTTATTATGTTTATTAAATTACATATTCTACCATATATGTAGATGTGTTACTATTATTACTTTATTGTATTATTATTTGTATTTATTTTTACTATCAATTAATTACCGAATTGAATTATAAAATTACTATAAATTATTAAAAACATATTGCCATGTATTATTATATAACTTTTCTGCATTCCATTTTTTGACATGTACGAGTATAAATTTTTACTATTTATTTTTTTCTATTATTATTTTGTACATTGTTTTAATTATTTTTGACAAGAACTTGTGACGTCGGCGTCGTTCAAAATAGTAAATTTTTTTTTTTTTTTTCCGTACAATGAGGAAGTTCAGTAGTTTTTTTTATTTTTTTATTTGTTTATACAGAGTCAAGACTATTAAACTAAGCAATATAAAAAAAAATGTATCGTATTATCAGCGCTATGAATTTTTTAAGTTTTCTATTTCTGAAACTACTCCGCGTGTGACGTCTCAAGTTCTCTTCCGATTCTTCTCGGTCAGTTCTGCCGATTGGTCCGTTGACGGTCAGTAGCCGGAAGTCTTCCACAACTCTCTTAGCATAAGTTGATTCATATGAACTTGTGATGTCGTTCAACGTAGTTCATTTTCATAAAAATATTTTTAAATTCATAAAAACATTTTTGTATCCAAGTTCCTCATTAAATGCATTAAATTTTTACTGCATGTCAGAAAGCATTTTTATATCCAATTTCCCATAGCACCGAACTTCCTCTTGGCCTCAAGAGATTAGGCAAAACAATGTGAGATATATTATAATAGATCCAACTCACGCCGACAGTCATATTAGTTAGACAAATTGATTGATAATGGGCAGAGTATTCTATTTACTTCACCGTGGAGGCGTATTAATTCCATTTTAAATTCATTAAAAACAAACAAATTGAATTCATCTGATCTTCTGAGTGATAAATGATAATTATCAGCTATTTTAGCACTCATGTCAAATTTAAATTGGGCAGTTTTCTCATGGGCGTGAGTATTTATGAAGTTCTATTATAATTTAAATTTAATCATTTATTGTTATTAAAATTTATGGATCATTAAACGTACATAATCATGTATATATTCATCGCCATATATATATATTTTTTTAAAGTTGACGGTACATGTACCTTTAACATATTTATTTATTTATTTGACACTTTATATACATATACAATATATATACGAGGGTTGTGTAAAAAAATAAGGTTCCCAACGCTGTAAACTCGCCGCGCGAAATGCTAAACGAAATCCGGCAACACCACTGTGTGCGCTGGTTCCCCCACTCTAGATCCCGCCTTAGTAGGGATGAAACGTGGCGTCACCCCGGAAACAAAACAACAATCGCGACAATGGTGCCATACCGGATCGCCTAAACCGAAGAAGTTCAAGCAAACGCTATCCGCAGGGAAAGTTATGGTTACTGTCTTTTGGGACCGTAAGAGCGTCCTGCTTGTTGAGTTTATGGCTCGAGGGACCACAATAAATTCTGAAAATTATTGCGAGATCTTGAAAAAACTCAGAAAAGCCATCCAAAATTGCCGGAGAGGAAGACTGACGAAAGGCGTTAGACTGCACCACGACAATGCGCGCCTGCACGTCTCTCGCCAAACCAAGGATTTAATCGAAAATTTTGGCGGGGATCTCGTTGAACAGGCTCCCTACAGCCCTGATCTTGCACCGAGTGACTTCCACTTGTTTCCAAAATTAAAGCAACTCTTGGGAAGACAACGTTTCGAGACTGATGAAAGAGTGCAGAAGCGGTCACCAAATTCCTCCACGGACTGGCGGCGACTTGAAGCTGGATTCCAAAAGTGGATTAGTCGTCAACAAAAATGCGCTGAAAAATCTGGTGATTATGTTGAAAAATATTTAAGAAATTAAGCTTTCCAATGATGTATTTTTCAGTTCAAATAAAAAATGCCTTAAACCTGAAAAAAAATACCTTATTTTTTTTCACAACCCTCGTACATATAAGGGCGAGCATATTGCCTTAAGGCAATTTCTTCCTACCTACCCAAACCGTTCAGTTTAAGAAAATTATAAATACATGGACATATTGAATCTGACAATTTTATACAAAAATTAAAAACAAAGATCAACACTATACTTTGAAGAGAGGAGAGGGGATGGGAAGGAAAGAAGAAGGATAAAGGAACAATTTAAATATTTAGATAGTGACGTTTCAATCTTGACTTAAATGTAAATAAAGATTAGTGGGTAGATTATTCCACAATCGAGCGGCTACTACTGTGAAAGAGGAGGCAAGAAAATTAGAGCGATGACAGGGTATTAAAAGAGTTCTCTCGTTACTAGAACGAAGAGCTAGCCCGTGTTGTGAAAGAGGTTGGATGAGCTCTCTCAGATAAACAGGCGAAGTGGGATTATTCAAAATATTGTGAAGAAGTGATAGAATGTGAATGTTTCTTCTATGCCTGATACTGAGCCAGTGTAGTTGCGTGCGATACTCGGTTATGTGGTCGAATTTGCGAAGATCAAAGATATAACGAATACAAATATTCAGCAATCGTTCTAACTTATCAAGTAATTCAGAGTTAGCATCTGGATAACATACATCCGCATAGTCAAGGAGTGGAAGAAGTAAGCTCTGGACTAATGTTTGATTAGAATTAATTGGCAGAATATATAATAACATACATATGTTTTTAAATATTATTATTATTATTAATAATAATATAATACCTCGAGGGCGCTTTAAAAAGTGATTCTATTGATAAATAAATGTCATTGAAACTTTTTGAATTTGTAATAGGGAAATATCACTTTTTTAAACATTTTTTAAGTAATAAAGGTCTATGAAATACTGTCCGGTAAAAAAAAAATTTTTGCTAATTAAAAAAAATTTGTAATTTTAAATTCCCGCAAAAACGGCGATTCCATTGGCCACGCCCCTAATACGTCACGATTCATTTTGATTTGTTCCTGCCATTGAAATTTGCGTAGAACGATTTCATGAATCTTGACGCCACAACGTCCAAGGCCAAACATGTCGCGTTTTTCTACTAACATATTTTTATTGAATTTATTTTTTACATTTATGTATGAAAACATTTCTCTACAATATTCATATTGATTTTGAAAATACAATGACCTATTCTAAATCCATTTCATATATTATTATCGGTAATCGTAGCATGTGATATTTCCCTATTTAAGTCAAACAATTTATCTACAATGTTTTGAGTTTGTCCAAATTTCTGTAGACAAGGACTGGATTCAACCCCCCAGGGAGCTGTTAATATTAACATATTACAACAGACATGAAGAACATTTTACAGAAGGTAATATAGAAGTCTAGGCATCGACAGGGCTTACAACCTGTCATTGGCTGGTAATACACTGTTTCTATTTTATTTTATTTCATTGGAAACCCGACAGACATTTATAAATGTATAAGATACAATTATATTATAAATACATATTATAAAGTCCAATTAGAGGCTTCCACATAATATTGTTACATATTATTCAAAATATATTTACTTTGAATATTATAATATACAGGGTGTTCGTTTAACCCTGTCACATCCGAAACCACGATGATAAGTATGAGCAAGAAGACATATTGGCACATTAAAATATATTTTTAGAAGTAATAAAATTAAAAAATATATATACATAAAAAAAGCAAATGGTTGATAACTTCTGCAGGGGAGAAACGAGGAGCGGGAGGGGGGAGTCTGATACTGTGCCGCGCTCCCGTCACTTCTCCCCTGCAGAAGTAAGCAACCATTTGTTTTTTTAAATATTTTATTTTAAAAAAAATCTTTGTTCTAAATATTTTTTTTAATATGCTAATATGTCTTCTTGCCCATACAGATCATCGTGGTTTCGTATGTGACAGGGTTTAAAGAACACCCTGTATAATACAACTATAGTTGACCATACCGTACATTTATTATGTGCCTACATACATAACTGCACACAACCTGCATAATATAGGCTGCAGATTCAAGGCTGTATAACATTCACCATTCTACCTTCGACTCTTCCATCTGTTGACGTTTTTGAAGTTAAAGAGCTGAAACCTTTATTGTTGCGGGTGAGATTTGATACATTTTTCTACTACGATAACGACGATTTGTGCATCGCCTTTTAAAGTTTACAAGGTCATGTTAAAAACATCGACCAATTTAAAAAATATAAATCTGTATTTGAGTTGACGATCATACCCCATTGGTTGAGTTGTTTATTTATTTATTTTATTAGGTAAACAAACAGTATGTACACATATATTGCCAATTTCTTTGTATATTAGAGTAAGAAACTCATGCACACACCAAAAAAATTGTTTACACTTAATACAATAATTTAAATTATGTTCAATATAATAAATGTAAAAGAAACGAAATGAAAAAATATTTTTATAATAATAATGTTAAATGTCTGCTTCTCTCAAAATTTCAATAATTTTTGACCTAAATTTACATACATTGTCACAAAAAATATCAGCCTCGGTAAATATATTGTTATATTGGTCGCATATTCTAGGTATTGTAGATTGTTTAAAATAGTTTGTTGACGCGTTTTCAGTGTAAAACAAAAGATTTTGTCTTGTCGGTCTAGATGGCACACGGAATGGAAGTCTTTCTAGTAGGTTAGGAGAATCAATTTTATTATTTATTAATTTGAATAAAAATAACTGGTCCAACAAGTTGTAAAGTCGTCCTTGAGACAAATTTACTATCGTGGATAGGGCGCTTTGTAAGCGTGTCCGCTTGTTACGGTGACGTGTGTATTATGCAGTGCGGAGTATTTCCTATCAGACCCACACGCACCGAACTAATAGACACAACAAACGGATAGATTCATAATTGCGTCACGCGATGTACCGTGCTAAGGGGTCAAGATAAATTAGGGACTACCGCGAAAAAAAAAAATTTAAAAAAAATGTGCAATGGCCATCAAGGTAATTCTGAGTTCGATTCCCGTTGTATAATGAAATATATTTTCAAAAGAAAATAAAGGTGTTCTGATTATTTTTTTTTTACTTAACCCTCCCTCCCCGGTGATGTGTAGCTAGTACACATGGCGTCTAATGACTATAATATCTTTATAAATATAATAAATATTGGGTTTACATTTTCACTATTCCTCCATTACACATTTACGTATCGACTGAAATAATTTTGTTATTAAATAATAAGTACTTATTAGGCACAAAGAAGCATTTTATCGGAAATCGGAGATAAATTACAAATATCATCAAAAGTATACTCTCAGTCAGTCACGTAGTCCAGTACTATATAGCTACTTAGTAGCTCTCGGGAAGTTGGCGCGAGTGCACGTTTCGCCCGAGTCGTTAGGGATACCCAATGGTTTTTTCACGTTTGCAGCAGTTAGATTTGAAATATTATCATCTTTGAATTAAATTATGGTTAATTAAAGCCATTCCTTATAAATATTCCATTTTTCCCTTTTTGAATCTCCTATTTTTTTATGTGTAGTGACTACACAGCACCGTAACTCGCGGGTGTTTTTAGGACAGTAAGGGACAGGTTAAAACTGTCACGACGAAACCCGGACACCGGTGAACAATTTTAAAATAAATGATTTTGATAAAAATATCGATAAATTTCCTTGACGAAGTTTTATTTGGTTTTATTTTATCGACGGGAGCTTTCGTCTAAGACAGCGGTCGGCAAACCGCGGCTCGCGAGCGACGTGTGGCTCACACAGCGCAAACTTCTAGTACTCTTGCTACTTGCACTATTGAGGATATTGCAAAAGCTGTCATTAAAGCCTCATATTGAACTAGATTGAATTGTTCCAATTTCAACACATGAGGCTAAAAGTATGACCGAAGTGAGAAAGGTTTTTTTTCTATTTCCAGGCAATAATAAATCACGAGATACTTGTTTTCAATGTTATGGATTTGGTGATCAAGATTGTCAACACAATAATTGTCTCTAAAGCACTTTATCGCCAATTTAATGATTCTTGACTTGAAATAGATAGTAAATACGGAGATCTTCGCTGCATTATAAGGTTTGTTTTTAAGAGGAAACAGTTTTATACGAAAAAAAATTTGGCTCTCAGAAATTTATTTAATTGTTGTACTGCTGATCTTTGGCTCTTATGTTTATGAGTTTGCCAACCACTGGTCAACGAAGGCATCTTCAGGACTGGGGCTTTCCATTGTGACTGGTGAGACATGTTATTTCAGAATTCGATCAACTTATCAAATGTATCAAATATTTTTGTGTACCATATAATATTATTATATCTTATATATACTTACTGTAAACTAATTTTTATTATTTGTTTTTAACATTAATTTGTTAATACCATTTTTTATACGTATATATGTATATATATATGTATATATATATATTTATAAATATGCTTTTGTTTAAATTCTTGACAAGTTATTTACAATTTGCTTTTTAATTCAATCACTTTTCTTATATCCATATTTCTTTCATTTTTACTATGTAAAGGTTCACTTTTTATTTTGCATAGCAGTATGCTTTTTTTATTGTTTCTACATGTATACAAAAAAGCGTTGTTTGTTTTTAAAATTATTACTTACTATGTTTTGTACTTACCTGTATATTTTTTGTAAATGCCCCTTGGGCGAGTTGTAAAATTAAATAAATAAATAAAATAAAATAAATAAATAACTAGATCATCAGAATTCATACAAGAGTAAAATATATTTTTTAAACGCGATAAAGAACCATTTTATTATACTGTGTTCAAGAAAAAGTCAAACAGTCGATATGTTAAAAGTGAAAATTTACATCTATAATTCTTCTTTATGTAACACTGATTGAAATCATCGTTTATATTTTTTTTGTAATTTATTTATGTTATCCTTAAAAATATTATCAATTAAAATAAAATAAACTATTGTAAGATGTCACTCCCAATTATGTACACAATAATTGTTTATTTCTTTTAAGTAATGGGAAACGTTAATGTAAATATATGTATTTGATTAATGTAAAAAATTGTATTTAGTTGTAATATTGAATTTTTATTTGTTATTTAATAAAAAATAAAATATGAAAAAACATGTTCTATAATAATAATAATATTTGGCTGATTTATATAGCGCCATTTTTGTAAAAAATCACCTCAAGGGCGCTTTACAATTGTATATCTAAACTTACATTCTAACTAAACTTAAGTGAAACATTATATTTCCAGATTTAAAATTGAGGGTATGATAGTTTAAAGAAGTGGGATTTTAGTTGGGATCTGAACTGACTGGGACTGTCGATGATTCGTAAGTTTGAAGGCAATTGGTTCCAGGCAGAGGGGCCGGCGGCGGCAAAAGCACGATCTCCAAATCTAGTGTTTGGGGAGCGCCGGATTTCAACAAGTTTTCCTCTTCCTGAATCAAATGCTGACCTAAGAGTAGATTTTCTTTGACATGTATTTTCCCTAATACAAAGGTCCGATAGATATTTTGGAGCCATTTCGTGAAGGGATTTGAATACTGTCCAGCACAGCTTGTATTTTATTCTCTCTGGGCTTTTTAACCAGTGCAAATCTCGAAGATGTTGTGAGATGTGAGAATATTTTTTTACTCCCGTAATAAGCCTTGCTGCTGCATTGAAAACAGATTGAAGTTTATTAGTTTGATATTTTGGGAGATATGCGTATATTCCATTACAGTAATCTAGACGCGAAACGACATAAGCATTTACAAGAGCTTTAGTTGCATCTATAGGAATATTTCTCCGCACGGATTTGATCTGTCGGAGATGGAAGAAACCAGCACTTACCGTTTTATTGACCTGAGAATGAAGAGAAAGATCTGAATCTAAATGAACACCCAGTAGTTTACATTTGTTCTAGGGGTAAGATCACAACCTGTGATTGAAATTGGAGATTGGTCTAAAAGGTGTTGTCGCTGTCAATAGAAGCTCAGTTTTAGATGGATTGAGTTTGAGTCTGTTTGATGACATCCAGTTGTTGACGGTTTGGATGCATTGAGACACACGATTTTTTAAATTGTTTATATCTTTATATATGCAAATATTATTCGGTGAATTTGGAAGATTTGAAGACGAATTTAAGCCAAACTACTCGATACTAATGAGGGATTTTTTGTGTTGTAAAGCATGTACCTAATATTGAACACATGTTTTAACAAAGTAGAACTCTAGTAACAGTTGAAGAAAAAAAAACAAAAAAATTATGACTGGTAGGACAAGGCTTTGTGAAACTTAATAAAAATATTGACTTAATATGTACTTATTCATTATTTTTGTATATATTTATATATAAGACATTTGGTTATATGTTATTTTTAAATTAGAGGTGATAAATGTAAATTCAAAATTTATCTCATTTTTCCACCTTACAAGGAATGCACTGATTGGTAAATCGTTTACATTTTATTATATACTATTTTTTTACAAGGATTTGGGAAATAAAAACAACAGGTAAATATACAAATAAGTGGAAGTGTACCAAGTATTTTTAATTAATAACTTATTTGTTATGTTAATATTTTTTTTCATAATTGGTCTGGGTGTTGTGGTGTATTTTTCATTACCTCCTTCCATATCCCCTCTATCCCACCTGCTGACAAGCCTCAAAATAAAGGCTTAGCGGGTTATTCCTTTTAAAAAAATATATATTTATATATTGGAATTCCATCAAGAATTGTCAATAAATAATTTAAATCAACTAAAAGGTAAATATTTTATTTATGGATAGAATAGGAATATTATTCCTATAAATAATAAATACTATTTGTCGGCCTCGTGGTGTAGTGGTCAGCGCATCTGCCTACCATGTAAGAGGTCTCGGGTTCGATTCCCGACATGATTGACATGAAATATTTATTTAAAAATGTGCTTTTACACTACAATATTTCATAGTCCCTGAACTGGTACCTGTAGCGTAAGACTGATCATCTTACCTTCATGTAACAAAAAAATATCAAGATACAGTGCGATTTGTGTACCGCGTACTAATGCAGTGCCCTATGCACCATTAGGTGCGGAAAGGGAACGACGATGAAATACGAAATTGTTAAGCGCCCCTGGGGGGAATTTTCACTAAAAAATTAGCAAATCGTTATTAGATCCGCGTCGAGTGACCCCTACTGTGGGTAAGATTATTATGGGACGTGTCTCCAAGTAGGAGTCAAGTATTGCGATTACCGAAATATATTGGCGGCCGACCTTTACTCTTTCTAGCCTACGGGAGAGCAGATGGCGCGCCATGGGCCTACCTAAATATATCCCATGTCTCATTTCATCTTTATTTACAAAAAATGTATAAAAAAACTATGAAAAGAAGTAGATACATCAAGTTTATATCAAATATAAATACAAATATGTGAAATGGATTTAGAAAAATTAGTTGTATTTTCAAAAGCAATATGGGATGTTGAGGAATAATGTTTTCATTCATAATTTAAAAAATAAAGTTGTTAAAAAATACGCCTTCACGAAAACGCGCCATGATTGATGGTGACACTCGTGACGTCAAGATTCTTGTTCGTCTATAATGTTTGGCATTTTTTCTTATTATTTGTACGGGCCGTTATTGTCGCGTGGATTTGTACGAATGATTTTGACGTGAATTATAATCATATATTCGTTGTGCATCTGGGTACTACGCAGTATTTATAGCCTTTTCTTTCAGATATAATACAGATATAACAATACACATACGTCACGACGGTCTCTTTTTACAAAGTATGTACTGGAATAACAAAATGTCAAACTTTAATTCGAATCGTGACGTACAAGGAATGTGGCCAATGCAATGAAGCGTTTTTCAGGGAATTTAAAAGTATACATTAAAAAATATTTGTTATGTTACTAATAAGTACAATATACTCGAATGTATTTCATAGACTCATATAAATTCATAATATAAAAAAGTGATAATTCCCTATTCTTGGTAACAAAGGTCTACGATGTACGCGAGAGCGATTTCTGATAAATGTTGATACATCAAAAGTATTGGTTATTGAAAGAGACAAGCGTATGACTAAATGTGAACGGAGATTTTCTGAATGAGGTAGAAGAATTTGGGTATCTGGGAAGTATCTTAACTATGGATGGAAAATCTGAGAAAGATATAGAAAGGAGAGTGAGTGCCGGGAACAGGGTGAACGGTGCATTTAAATAAGCATTGGCAAATAAATGTTTGTCGCACGAGGTAAAATTAACAGTTTATAACGGAGTTCCGGTGCCGATTCTTCCGTATGGGAACGAAGTGAGGAATTGTAAAAACGAGGATGAAAGATGGTAAAATTATATATGAAATTTCGAGATCCGTGCTTTATTTGAGGCTAAGAGATAAACATTATCAACATTAAAAACGAGGATGAAAGAAGGCTGAATGCCGTCAAAATGCAAATCTCTCAGGCGTATGAGTGGTAAAATTATTTATTAATTTATTTATTTTATTAACGGCAAATCTGCCTTCGACAAAAAAATTTAATACCAACATTTTAGTATTATAAAAAAAAAAAACATAAATTTCCTTTTACCCAAGATTTATGAAAAAAATTAACCTAAAAATTATACAAGATTAAAAAAAAAAATTAACCTAAAAATTATACAACATATTCAGTAGAAAGTTCAAACAATTTAAGAACAAATGAAAAAACTAATAAAATATTTTAAAGTAATATTACAAGAAAATCGTAAGTACTGTTTCATACAGCCGGGCAAAGTGAACAAAAATATTAATTTATACCATTTATTATTTAAGAATGTTTTTGAGTAAATTTTCCGATTTTTCTCGACCCAGTAACCAGTAACCATTTTTAAATTACATTACAAATTTATCAAATTGAATCCGGGTCATGGTTTTGCAATGTTTGGGTACCATATTGAATTTTTGATACTCCTTACTGTTTTGCAAATGCAATATATTGTATTATTTTTTATAGTAAACGCCGAGTTTTCGCCAATGAACTGTATTTCTTTACAAGGAAAACAAAAAACAAACCGACACGAGCGTTGACTTAGAGATTATACACGCGTTGACTTATGACTGCGATAACTTAAGCATGTTCAGTATTGTTCATTGTGATCGCTCAAATGCTTAGCATTTTTTTAAGCACGTCGATGGTTATTTGTGATTGAGCTACAGGGCTTCTTAAACCCACCACGAAGGCGTGATATTTCTTGAATAGCTTTATTAGACAACGTTGAAGTTGTACCGTACCCAAAGTTAATGCAAGATGCGTGACGTATGACACGACATGATTTTTCAAATGAATTCCTTAAACCTATGGTTAAAAAAATGTTTTTTTCATTGTACAATCGGTCTTAGGACCGCCATGGAACAGATTGACATATCTTTTACACACAAACAAATATTATTGATGGTTTACATGGGTAGATTAAGATATACTATAAAGAGAAGAAAAATATATAATTTAATTTAAATTTTAATTAAGTTTAAAAAATGAATGATTTTGAAAAATGATGATGAGGAATATAGTTAATGATTTTGAGAAAAATATTAATAGCAATACAACCTTCAGGACTGGTCTTGAAGATGCTTACTTAGGCGAAAGCGCTCGTTGTTCAACCTGAACAAATTAAAACTGAACTAGGAAGTTTTATTAATATTTTTTATCAAAACCATTAAATTAAGTGAGAAGCAAATTAGTTCGATCTTTAAAGTGTATTGTTTATAGTGCGCTAAAATTAAAAATAAATATAAAGTTTACTCATAATCAGATTAAAGTTAATATTAGGACATTCATAAATCATCGATCCCATTCTACCCAAACTTGATTCCCATTTTATAAGTGAGTTAATTACAACCTCCTTGAAAATGGCCCCAAAATTGAAACATTCGGGTAAATTGTAAGAACGCAAATATTTCTTTAGAAAAAAATCGGAAGTGATTCACATTCACATTTTTTTTATATAAACACAAGCATTCTTAAGATTTATTGCAACCGAGAGAAGAGATTTTTTGAGGGGGAATATGGAAGTCTAGGCATTAACAAGGCTTATGGCCTGTCACTAGCTGGTTTAAGTGGCCACTTTACACAATGTGTAACGTTCATTATTCTTTTAAGTTTGTAAGTGAAAATTCGTTATGGAAGTTCATTGTAATTTATTATAGAAATAAAAGACGAGTGACACTTTAATCCACAAATTTGGAATATCCAGTGACCGGTTTCATCGCTTTCGGGACAACTCAAGACTGGTATCTTTATTAAGGAGTTCCGAGTATTTATACAAAACAGAGGTAAGGATAGATAATCCAAATTGTATGAAAGTAAATTTAATAAAATTAATTTTATCTTAAGGATCATTAACAATTTTTTTTCCGGGTTAGCACTATATCAACTCATTAGTTAACCCGAAAAATACTGATACTTGGGTCACATATTCGTCCTGGCTCGCGGCTGCGCCGTAGAAAACACTTTTTCTACGGCGCGGCTGCGAGAGCGTTTGGAATATCACCCCAGGCACAATAACTTGCCTTGCCTTGTCGTCACTTTTAGAGATCAAAGGAAATTTACATCTTTAAGAAATATTCAAAACATGATTATTAAAAAGTTATGAACGACCATTATAATTATATTTTGACCCATCAAATTAGGGCATAAAATTCTTAATAAACATGTGGTTATCATTTCGCTCGAAATGTGGCGTTGGCGTAGAATGTTGCCGATACCATGGACAGCCCCCATAAGACTAATGTTTCTATAATCCGAGAATAGAGTATTTTTACAAGTCGGGAATAACGTTAACAATATGATATATACTTAGAGCAGATTTTTACGATTCTAATGATATAACTATCAATGTATTCAAAACAAGTTTTCATTTATAATTTTCGAGTTTAAAAATGAGCACATACAAAACGGCTCACCGTTGGCATCACGTCATTTTGACGTCACGCGTTATGATCGCCGACTGCGCTTCTATTAAACATTGCGTACAAGTTTCGTGCCAAAACGTCATACGTGCCGTTTGTCGCACAGGAAGCGAAGCGTCTCGTTTTCGGGTAATTTAAAATATGAATATTTTAAACATTCGTAGGAAATTTATCCAACGTCATTTTATAAGGGCATTTTTAAACTAATGAAACAAGACGCCGCGCAATCTAATTTAAAAAAATAGACTCAAATCAGTGTTTGATTTAATACTAGGATTATCACACGAAGTTCTACAAAAAATCGCCAACTCAATAAATGTAAATCAACTGTACTTTATTATCATAAAATATTTTTTTCTGAATAAAGATTACTGAAAAAAGAGCTGAAACCTTTATTGATGTAGGTGAGATTCATTTGCATTTTTACGAGTTACAGAAATATAAAATAAAAAGTAGTATGTGAAATTAATTCAAATAATAAAAAATATATACACGTATTTACATTTACATTTACATTTACATTTTTTTTTTTTTGCACCACAACAGGCCAGGAGGCCTAATTACAGTGGTGAATTACATCACAGAGCACCCAGGCTTGAGAAAAATCATATTTCAATTTTTGTGTTCTCACCGGGAATCGAACCCGGAACCTTCCGTGCGTGAGTCAAGCGTCTTGACCACTACACCACGGAGGCCGCGTATTGTATTATCAGCGGTATGATTTCGTAATGTTTTGTAATTATAAAATTATTCCGCCCGTGACGTCACAAGCTCTAGTCGGTAAGTTGGTTCCCAGAAACCAGAAATCTTTCACAATACTCTAGCATTGGTTGATTCGAAAGAACTTGTGACGCATTTTAAAATGGTTCATTTTTATTATTTTTTTCATAGATTTTCGAGATACTTCGCCGTACAATTCTGTGCCTTTGCTTAAAAAAGGCCAAAGTCGGATATTTTTTTTTTCTTGCCAACATTCTGTAGAGGGCTGACATCAATTAAAAAACATCCCTATTAAATAGAATTATGTACATACAAATATGTGGTAGTGTTTTTTAACTGATAATAGTTTCAAACACCTCAAACAGTTTATTATAACGTCACAAAACAGCTGTAAAATTACTCTCCTGTAATGATGTGATTTACGACATTGACCTTTTTAGCCACAGATTAAATGCTATATTTTTTACCGAGTGTAAGAAAATATTTTTACATCCAATTTCCGGAGCACAGAATATTCTAATTGGGGCCATTTTGGACGAGTTGTAAATACAACAATGTTTTGAGTGTGTCCAAATTCTTGCAGACAGGCCGGATTTTCTCCCTATGGAGTTATTCAGATCTGTCAGAGATTGTTGCGACAGAGATGGAAAAGAGTGAATAATCAAATCTAAACAGCGGTTGAAATGTTTTTTTTCTTTAACAAATGATTAGTAATGCATCTGTTGTTTTTTAAAAAAATAAAAGTAATAATAATTACGTATTTCACTAGTTTTAATGAATTTTAAAGTCTGGCTGACCACACAATTTAAGATGTGCATTTTGCAGAAAACTTGCTTAGTAAAACTTTGATGTATGTTGCGTCATTTTGATTTAAACACGTAATTTTTATTTGATTTTACTTTATTTATTTTGGTTCACGAACAATAAACAATACATATGACATTGGTATAATAATCACAAATTGTTATTTTAGATATTGTTCATCAATTATACAGGTTGTTCTTTAGACCCTGTCACATCCAAAACAACGATGATCAGTATGGGCAAGAAGACATATTGGCTTATTTTTAAAAATATTTAGAGAAATATTTTAAAAAAATATATATATTAATAAACAAATGGTTGCTTACTTCTGCAGGGGAGAAGTGAGGGGAGCGATTGACGGTGTATCAGACTCCCCCCTGCCCTCTCCTCGTTTCTTCCTTACAGAAGTAAGCAACCATTTGTTTTTTAAATATTTTATTTTTGAAAATTTCATTCGCTCTAAAAATTTATTTTAATGTGCCAATATGTCTTCTTGCTCATACTGATCATCGTGGTTTCGGATGTGACAGGGTTTAAGAACACCTGTATATGAACACAGCATGCCCAAATAAAGGAAAAAAAAAGAGTTTATGATAGATATTTTTAAAATTGGCTAGCTTAATTGAATTTTATTATTGTTATAAAAATTATTACAAAAAAATATTACCAACAGGTTATTACAAATTATTTTACCTAACATAAGTGACTATTTTATTCAACATTGTTTTAAGTAAGTCCAAATGCTTGCAGACTGGCTGGATGTAGATGTTCAAACATAGGCAGAATGGTGAATATTACACAGTGTGTAAAGTGGCCACTTAAACCTGCCAATGACAGAACGTAAGCCCTGTAATTGCTTAGACTTCTATATTCCCAATGTTTCCCATCTCTGTTGTAACAAATTTAGAGTTGTAAAAAGATCACTGCACTGCGAGATAATTGGAAAAAAGTTGGGTGATTCGAAGCAGATCTCTGATCGGCGAGTTCGTGACGCTACCACGGGACCACAATCCGGTTAACCTAGCCGGACCGAAGGGGGGGATCCGAATCCCCCATAGACCGATTTGGTCAATTTAACTTTATGTTCATAAGCATTTGGCAAACTAACAAAAATTAATATAATACACGAATAAGTAAAATATGTGTACGCGAAAACATGAATAAATTATTGCACGGTCATAAAAACTTCCAACGTTTTATTCTCCTGATGCCATACACAAGTAGGGGCTGGGGTCGTTTGGTCCCCCCGTTCGGATAATGTGTAATTTTTGAATGCTTAGTGAGGGAGAGGTTAAGGCTGTAGGTAAGGTAAGGTAGGTAAGGGCAGGTATGAAGGCAATAAAAACCTAAATAAGATATTGTTAGAAATTGAATATTACAATCAGAATTATCTCCTTTCAAAAAAAGATAATACAATTCTATTAAAAAAGAACTAAAATATTTCAATAACTAATTTTTTTAGAGTATTATACCGAAGGCATAATTTTACGTAGAAATAGAGGGAAATTTCACAAAAATTTATGTGATTTAAAATGCTTGTATTTCTTATTAAAAACAAAAAAATAAGATTTTGCTTAGGCCACTTTCACTTCGCATTTCATTTATCTTCAAATCATTGCAAAAATTTTTAGTTCAATACTTAGTCTTTATATGAGAATCCAGATACCTAAGTTTAGTCTAAATTTGAAATGGCTTAATCTGCCGGTCTAAAAGTAATTATATTTTAGTAATATAAAACTTTTAAGTATATTTTTTAATGGAAATATCTTCAAAAGTTATTGTTTTTATCCAATTTATAAATTTTTTTATAACGCAATTTTTAAAAAGCATCGTTTTAAAATGGCAAAATCGTACGATTTCCCCATTTTGCGTGCGTTTTACCCGACTTAACTTACAATTATGAATGAATATTTCAATTGAACACTATCTACAGAAAAACGTGGGTAGAGACGTTTTGTAGTAGGATGTTTTGTGTTTCGTTAATTTTAATTATAGTATACACATCCGCGTGTGAACCCAACAGGAACTGAAGAAGATAAAAAGGAGATGTTAAAACCAACACATTAATATTCTCTCCTCTCGCCCTTCCCGCATAGAGCCACAGGGCCACGGTGCCACGGTGCCACGGTGCATCCTGTCAGCTGGAAAGATTATTCTGATAACACATTTGTGGTTTGTGCAGCACAAGGAACACATATTTTACTTATTATTTAAGTTAATTCATAACATCTTAAGAACTAATATAAACTTTTCATTACATTTTTTTATTTTTTATTAATAAATTTCATAAAAGGTAAATGTTTTTATAAAATTCTATTCATATCTACTTTTACACATCTAGTAAATGTTATCACTGTAACTCTCAAAAAAGATACTAACTCTTGTGATTGGAAAGTAACTTACACTGTTGTAGTTGTTTATTTATAAGAGTATATATAATTATAAATACGAGTACATAAGAAAAAAAAAACATAGGATATATAAAGAAAAAACAAAACAATAAAACATTCATACTAATTAAAATTAAGTGTAGTTTTAACACGTGTTCTTAAAATTTCTTTAGATTTACTTTAAATTTAATTATTGATATATTATTTTTAATAGTTTTTAGTTCATTGCGAAGATTATTATAATTTTTTACACGTTTGAAGAAAAAGCTATTTTGATCACGACTTGTGTGGAATTTAGGAATTTTTATATTATGTTGGTATCTGGGTGACTTATTCATCTCAAATTCTTCTATTTTTTCTTGTTTATAAAGTTGTATAATAGAATACATTACAATTTTTGATCAAAAAATTTTCTAGAACATTTTTTTTCTAATTAATTTGAAATATTTCAATGCTTTCTATTTCAACTTATAATATAAAAAAATCAAACACTGATTTGAGTCTACTGAACACTTTATTTTATTTTTACAAATATAAAAACAAAAATTTCGTGATAATTGTTTCGCTTTGTTAGGGCATTTTCAGACGAATGTGAAGAGCAGATGAATTTAATGTCTTTATATAGTTATATAATTCAAGGTACTTAAGTAAAAAATAAAAATAATTTTATGAACTATAGCATGTACATTAATAAAAATTGTGGAAAAAACCAATAGTTAAGGGCAAGGTTAAGTGTTTAATAGGTAATGGGGAATTTAGGTATTTTTTTTTGAATTTCGGAAAAATTTATCACAAATGAAGTATTTATTGACATACATTGTGAGATAGTTAATGAAGCTTTACAATTTTATATCTTTAGATAATTGTTGTAGAAAATAAATCAATAATATTATAATTCACAAAAAAAAATTCTCTGATCGAAAGTCGTACGTGTTTTTTGGTATTAAATAATTATAATTACACGAAACAAATCGATTATTATCAATTCATTTTAAAACATAGAGGTCCTTACTTATAAAACGGGTAAAATTTTACGCCAAGGCATTGCTGTAGAATAACGAAGGGAAGGTATTCTCATCCTTATACTACCACTATAATAAGGATGATATTCCTATCCGTATTCTACCACTATGCCTAGGCATAATTTTATACCAAGTTCATGAGTAAGGCCCAGAATATTTATTGTGACTCATGATTTTCCCCAGAAGTATCCCATATTCATATAATACAACCTGACCACAATGGTTCACTATTGACGCACTTCAAAAGTGCACGGTTCAATATTTTCATTTGCAATTCTAATTTAATTATGCTTTTCTTTCACCGGGAATGAATTTCCTGTCATTACACACGGGTAACAATAGGGATAAAAGCGATTTATATGTATTTTTAAGTATGGTAACAAAGAATAAGTGAATTAATACAAAAATATAGTACATACTCGTATAATGATTAATCGATAAATAAAACAACAACAACAACAACAAACCATCACGCCGTTTCCCCGTAGGGGTAGGCAGAGAGGATAGAACGCCATAACACTCTATCTTGGCATACAGACCTCGCTTCCTCTATATTCATAAATCTTCTTATGCACGCACGCCGATTATTCCTACTTTTGACATGTCCATCTTCAAGTATTTGATGGACTTGATCGTGCCATGTCTTTCTCGGTGTTCCTCGTTTTCTGCATCCATCAACATTTGCATCGTAGATCCTTTTAGTCAAGTAACGTAAATTTCACACAAGTCATGGTCAAAACAGCTTTGTCTTCAAAGGTATCAAAAATTACAATAATCGCCCCAGTTAACTAAAAATTATTACAACTAATAAATCAATAAATAAATAGCATGAATGTATTATAATTTTCTGATTTTCTTTTTATATCCTATAAGTTTTTTTTCTCATGTACTTGTATATTCAAAATGATATAAATTCTAATAAATAAGTAACTATAACAGTGTAAGTCACTCTTCAAGAACAAGAGTTAGTCTCTTTTTTTGGAGAGTTACAGTTATAACATTTACTACATGTATAAAAGTAGATTTGTATAGAATAAAAAAACATGTACGATTTATGAAATATATAAAAAAAAAATTAAAAACCTTTTGAAGTTTGGGACTAGCGAAAATCTGCTAATCTGCATTCCTTCCGTGCTTTTATTTGCTTATTGTATATCTTGATTTTTTTTTCATAATTTATTTTTGTATTATTTAATTTAGTACTCACTATTATTTGGCATTATATTATTATTCTAAAATTTATTACATTCATTTTATATTTCATAAACCATATCTCAAATATCATTTCAAGTATGTTTATGTATTATTATATATTGATTTGAATGATTATATTAGTTAATATATTTTTTTAATTTTTTTGAAATTAACTGATATTTTTTTTTCTTTGCAATTTACAATAGGTGTACATAATGGGAAAAAAAACAATCTATGCGGACGACTTAGGAATTTTATATGAAAACAAAAATGATATTGAAACCACTAAAACCATCAACAATGACGTGCAAAAACTATTAGAATGGACAAACAAAAACTTCTTAACACTAAATGCCAAGAAATGCAATATAATACATTTCGAAACACAAAAGAAGAACCATAACATGAACATAAAAATAAACAACGAAACTCTTAAAGAACTAGAACATGTGACTTACCTAGGACTCACAATGGACAGACAATTAAAATGGACAAAACACATAGACGGACTCACTAAAGTAATGGCATCACTACATAGCATCTTCTACAAAATTAAAGATTTTATATCAAGAAAGGAAAAAATTATGATGTACGAAGCCTATGTCAAAAGTAAATTGAGTTACATGATCGCCTTCTGGGGAACTGGTAACAAGACAGACATAACAAGAATACAAAGACAACAAAATAAAATTCTTAAACTAACATACAACCTACCCTACCTGACCTCTACGACTGAACTGTACAAAAAAACACACCAGTTTGACATAAACTACTTGACTAAAATTGAGACCTTAAAAATTGTGCACAAAATAACACTGGGAAACATACAAGACGGCGACATAATATTAGTCAAAAATGCTGACATACATAAATATAACACCAGACAACAAAAACACTATCATATTGAAAAAGCAAAGACAAACACAGGACAGTCAAAAATACTACATAATGGACTTAAACACTACAACGACCTACCTTACTACTTGAAAACTTTTAATGGAGACAAATTTAAAATCAATCTGAAAAAGCACATGATGACTGAACTAACTAGATTAGACGAGACATAAAATGACTAGACAATATTAAATTTCTAATGTAACCCTAACGGGTTTTTTAAAATTGTAAATAAATAAAAAAAAAAAAAGTTACTAATACTAAATACACTATTTCATAAACACAAAAAAACATAAAAGCATGGCCTGTGCGTGCGTATACATTTTATTTTAAATTTCAATCAATGCTACTGGAAGAATACGATGAATAAAAATAAGTGCTAATATTAGAACACAATTTTATTGCCAATAAAAATGAGAAAATTGTAGTAAAAGTATATGCAAATTCATTAAAAAAATAAGCTATTTTAATATGATTTTTTATCCATAATTTTAACAAAATAAATATTTAAATAATCGAAACAAATTCAAATAATTAATCTCATATTGTCCTTATGAAATGCATTTGATTATGAATTATATGTAACTAAATTAGTGAAATTTGTATCTGATTATGTTATTTCCTTTGTAATGTTATTATATAATGTTTTATTCTTTATTATTCATACTTTTTTACTGGATTGTTATTCTATGTATCTACATGTAATTGTAATTTATTTTACAATGTATTTTTTATTCTTGTTATTCTTTATAGTTTAAGGTGATTCTTAACGAAAATATGAAACTAATTATTCATAGGTGGGACTTTTATAATTTATTATTGAAAAATGCAATGTTTACGTTTATTTTCAATGGAAATTTTATAAAACTTGGTTTGCGAAAATGCTGCACTATATTAATATAACAAATACCATAACAATATAATTAAGGTCCTTTTCACAAAATGGTGTGTACAAAACAAAAATTAAGATAAGTAATTTTAAAAAAAAATCGTAGCGCTGGTAAAACGACAAATTAAAATATTTAAAAAAATATATTTGGCTGAGTTTGATAATTTATCTTCTTCTTCATTACCTTTCCACACCTAATGGTGCATAGGGCACCGCATTGGTACACCAATCGCAGCGTATCTTGATCATTGTTCTTACATAAAGGTAAGATGATCAGTCTTACGCTTCAGGAGCCATTCCAGGGATAACGAAATATTCAAGCGTAAAAACACCTTATTAAATAAATGTTACAACCATGTCGGGTATCAAACCCGAGATGTCTTGCACGGCAGGCAAACGCGCTGACCACTACACCACGAGGCTGATAATTTATAAACTGGTACAGAAGATCAGTAATTAGACTTGGAACGGTTGACAGATGTTTATTATAAATAGTAATAATTCTGATGGTTAGAGAGTGACTGTTTACTAGGAGAGACACATCTAGAATGACTTGCTAAGCTGTGTTGGTATGTAGACGACTGCAGATATATTGTTGTTACCAACAATATACCTACATTCTTTACATAAAAAAAATAAAATAGTAAAAAAAACTTTCCCATCATATAGTACAATTTCGCGCGTGCTAAATAAATTGGCAGTTTGACGATTTTCGTGCGAAGCGGATATCTTTATCTGCCTGCCCGGACCGAGCCCACAACAGGCAACAGGCAACAGGCGACAGGAGACAGGAGACAGGAGTGGAGCAATGAAGTTGGAGAATGGCGGTCCCGTCTGGCTCCGTGTCATTCCCCCCGCTTCGGGTTATTTCCCGACCCGATATACACTCTGCGCTGTAGGTAGTGTCTACCGACGATATAATATCGAGGCTTTACTGACAGAATGCATTAAGTCATTAAAACAAGTTACGGGATAATTGCCGTTAAAGTTTTTTTATTCTTTCAACGCATTTTTTCTCCCACAATTTTTTTTTTTTAAGCGAAAGAAGCTTCTTTAAAAAAAGAGTAATCTTTATTCTAGGTATATTTATTGTGGATAACTTATATAGCGCCATTTTCGTAATAAAATACCTCAAGGGCGCTTTACGTGGTGATTCTATTGTTAAGTTAATTTAATTGAAGCTTTTAAATTTGTAATTTGATTAAAATAATTTATTTTGTTGTCACGTGCTACGGATTTATTCAAATGATTTAGAGAACAAGTGGGTTTTAAGTATTTTCCGAAACATCACTTCACTTTCACAGCCTCGCACCTCTGCTGGGAGAGCATTCCATACCATAGGGCCTGCGACCGCAAATGCGCGCTCACCAAATTTAGTGCGCTGTTTGCGTAGAGGTATAATAACTTTTCCTCTCGCCGTAGACGTAGCTGATCTAAGCGTGAGACGCCAGTCAGCTAGTTCATAGCATAAAATTTGAAATATACCGAGACTTTTTATTTTATTTTTATGTATTTATGCTTTATTAAGTTAGTTCATACACCTAAAGAACTAATATAAACTTTTATTAAAATTACTATTTTTTTCAAAATTTCTCAAGAACATATACTATTAAATTCTAACTAACTAACTAACTAACCATCACGCCATTTCCCCAGAGGGGTAGGCAGAGAGGATAGAACGCCACACCACTCTGTCCTGGCACACTTCCTTTGCTTCCTTCACATTCATACATCTTCTCATGCACGCACGTCGATTATTCCGACTTTTCACATGACCACTTTAAAGAATTAAATTCACTTTTAATAATTCAATTCCTTCTATTTCTTTTATCTCTTGAGGTAACTCATTGTACAGCTTCAATTTATTTATTTATTTAAATTTGTATTCCAGTAAAATAGCTATAAAGTGCAGAGCCAATTATACCATATAAACATATAAACATGAATATAAATATAAATATAAACAAAAATATAACAATAAACATAGAAGAAAACATTTTTTGTATCCAATTCCCCGTAGGGCTGAAGTTCCTCATAGGCTTAAGCAGTTCATATAATAAATAAATAATAAAAAAAACATTAAAAAATCTACGTTTAGTGCGTTCGAATGTTTAATGTGCCTATGTTAACGTGTTAGTGCCCGTGAACCAAGTAAACATAATTTTAAAAAATGTTTTAGTAGGCACAGAATAATTTATTTAAAAACGTTCCGTCACGCAGAATGGACTGAAAATTCGTACGGACTGTGTACGATTTTTACAAAAAGTCTCTTCAATAAACGGTTTAAATAAAAATATTTTTTTTTCAAATAGATTTTAACATGGACTGTGTCTTTTTTCACACCCAGTAGATAACATGTTTATACGTAGATCCGTATACGACTCGAGTGAGTATATTATTATTAGACTGAGTTGCATTCGTTGTACGCTCGTTTCGGTGCATGCAAATGCATCATACACCCATCACACAAACTATTGAAAACATTTTACTTCACTTTGAATAAATTATAATGTATATTGGACAAGGGGTATTAATTACTATTTTTGGTCAAGGTATAATTTTTTTTATTATTTTATTGACAATTATATGCCCAAGTTTATTTATTTACGTCCATAGGGTATTTTAATATAAAGTTCATAGATACATAAAGAGCGTTAAGATTTAATTCACATTACTATTTTCCGCGTAAGACTGATCAGCTTATCTTCATGTAACAAAAATGATCAAGATACGCTGCGATTTGTGTACCAATGCAGTGCCCTATGCACTATTATGTGCGGAAAGGAAAAAAAAAGAAATAAAGAAAAATAAAAAAAAGCTTTTATGTCGCGTATATTGTATATAAATAGACGAGATAAAAGCTTTTTCTGCGGCCGCGAGAGCGGTTCAGAATAGCACCGCTTACATGTCTTTTATTTAAACTGGTAAGGATTTCTACCCATTTGGCAAATCCAGAACGCTAAAGCCTTTTCTCGAGAAAATTAATCATTAAAAAATGTATTCATTACATTAATTGCAACTTCTAAGTGCCTAATAATTGTTAATTACTTTTATTTTGATACTAATAATATACTTAATCAATATCTTACACCACTGTGGAAAATTTTTATTTACTGTTTTCACAATTTTCGTTCATATGTATTCTTATTTTCTGTATACAATATATGTAAAAACTGCTTTTTTTTTTCCAAATAAAAAATAAACAAATTAATCTTTCAAAAAAATCATTTAAGTCTACCTACCCCCTTGTTTCGCTAGCCACAACTTCACAACCTTTTTCTTATTCTGAAATATAGGGGTTAGTTCTACATAAGCTCCTGACGTCACTGCGACTTGTGTAGATCTATTGTGACGGTAGCGAACTTTTTGCAACTAATAGTAGTTATTATTTGAGCAGAATTCTAGAAGTCGGAAGATTAAAAAAAAATACTAGCCTATTTACGGAACAATCTCTGAATTCCAAGAGGGCCAGCAACCCTATCTACTATAAGGCCGATTATAGATAGGAGAAGGAAAGAAAAATGCATTCAAAGAAAATAATTTGGTTTATTTACAAACGTCCCAGATATTCATGTTATAATGTAATTTGCTCCAATTTCAAACAAAAGTTCGAAAACATTAAAAGTTGCCTAACTACTCGTAGAAACTAAGTTCTAGTGTTGACAAATAATGCAATGTTCCAAGCGCAGATGTTGGCGAAAGATACCGTCCTAACTGCAACTACATTAAACCAGTGTTAAACTGTGTTAAACCGCTAAATGGCAGTTTCTCTATTCAATTAACACGGTTGTATCCGGCAACACGCGTTAACTTTGAACTTTACCCAGTTTTTAGAGTTTTCGGTTGACTGCGAACCGGGGGTTATCAGACGTAGTTTTCTAGAGTCAAACTGCAATTGCAGTTTAAGAGATTTTCAACAAGTGGTTTCGAGTGAGGCTAATTGGTGTCGATATGGGACGGCTTTATGCACTTTACGCATCAATGGACAAACACAAATTACGATATTGTTCGTTGAACCTCTTATAATGATGACATTATGCATCGGTAATTTTTAATCAATTAATATTAACTATAAAACCAAAACGAAGAGCAAACCGAGCTAACCATAGATAAAACAATTAAATTATAGAAATAAATGTTGTTATATATACATGTATTATATCACTTACCGACTTTTCTATGTCTACCGGTTTCGAGACGTACCCGTCTCTACGTCAGGACACCAATTAAACCAACATGCAAAACCCACCAAGTCGTTGGAACAAAAGGCATAATAGTACTACACACGTGCGTTTCCAGAAATTATCTAGCAGCCAGTGGGCCACATGGCGACGGTATGTACCTACTGTCTACAAAAGCATCTCTTCGGACATCTATCTCCCTTTGTTAACCATGGAGTTGAAACAGTGTTTGATTTATTTAGTTTTTTATTGCTTACTTCTTGGCATGAATACTTGACCAATTTACTACTATGCTCTATTTTTTATAAATTTATTAATATTGTTTTAACTTTGCTGGAATTCCACTCGTCCATGCGTTTTGTAGCTGCACGATGATTGGTTATCTAGCTTTCATATATCAACTTTAAAATACCTAAATTTTGTAAATGGGGTCTAGAATTCCAATCGTCTATGCGTTTAGTAGCTGCAAGACGTGTTGTAATCTTACTCCTTTTTATTATTCATATTTTTTAAATATACACTAAATTTATTTGTCAATTTTAAAATGTGTAAATGGGGGCTAAATTTATAACTGTCTATGCGCTCTGTAGCTGCAAGATGTCCTGTAATCTAGTTCCTATCTGTTATAATTTTTGATTGATCTTAATTGAAAACGAGGAACTAGAATCCCAACCATCCATGCGCTCTGTAGCTGCAAGACGTACTGGGATATTTATTAATTGTACAGCGCCCTTGAGGTGATTTTCACAAAAATGGCGCTATATAAATTATCCAACTATATATGTATATATATATATAAACACCTTCACCATAGTTGTTGCACAAGAATATAAAACCAACACGACAAGCATTTTAATGAGCACATGCACTGATTTGGAAAAACATGCACTGATTAGATTATGAAAATAGTTTATGTTGTTTGAGAAGTAGTTGAAAAAAATGGGAGGGGGTGGAGCTTGAGTTTAATAGATTTAGGGTGACCATTTTAATGGAATATCGTATAACGGGCTATATTGAAAGGTTGTGTGATTAATAATCAAATGAACATTATTTTTTAAAGCTTTCCTATGCGAAATATTTCCACATTATTTACCTTTAACCCTTTATTATTTGTATGTAAGATTTTAACTTCTTTAAAGTCATAATTGAAATTATTAGGTGATTTGCGAATCCCAAGAAATTGTTATTGTGAAGACACTTCATACGTTCTTTAACGGAATGTACCTTTTCACACAAGCCACGCCAATCCACCCGGCCTGGTAATTTTACCGGGTACACCCTACAAACGGTGACACAATTTGTATGCGTTTGTAGGATGTACCCAGAAAAATTACCAGGCCGGGTGGATTGGCGTGGCATGTGTGAAAAGGGCCAATATGCAACAACAATGGTAAAGGTGTATCGTGGGTTTTGCATGTTGGTTTAATTGGTGTCCTAATATAGAGACGGGCACATCTCGAAACCGGTAGACATTAAAAAGTCGGTAAGTGGTTATACACAAATATTTAATAACATTATTAAAATGTTTGACCCCAAAGTTGATGCTTTAAATATTAATAATAAATTACAGAAATTTAAAGAATTAATTTCAAATTCCTTCTTTTTGGCATCCCACCTCACCGCTTACATATTTTCAAATAATGTTGCTCTTTGTTCATATACAGGATGTTCTTCAAACCCTGTCACATCTGAAACCACGATGATCAGTATAAGCAAGAAGACATATTGGCACATTAAAATATTTTTTTTAAATGAATAAAATTTAAAAAAAGAAAATATTCAATAAAACAAATGGTTGCTAACTTCTGCAGAGGAGAAACGAGGAGGGGGGAGGGGGAGTCTGACACACCGTTACCCGCGCGGCGCGCCCCCCTCGCTCCTCCCCCGCAGAAGTAAGCAACCATTTGTTCTTTTTAATATTTTATTTTTACGAATTTTCTTTTTTCTAAATATTTTTTCAAATATGCTAATATGTCTTCTTGCCCATACTTATCATCGTGGTTTCGGATGTGACAGGGTTTAAAGAACACCCTGTATACATAAAAGTTATTTACATTTTTAGTTGTAGTTTTTTTAAATTCGGGATGTAAAATAAGAATACTATTTTACTTCTCACCTCGCCGGCTATCTCTATGCACAAAAATATTTTTTAATAAGTTCAGTGGTTTTTATTTTTATTTGTTAATAGACTATTAAACTAAGCAATTTTTTTTTACATATTTACATATCGTACTAGCGTACCCGACAGACGTTGTCCTACCCGAACGTTGGCTTGCCTGCTATTACCTTGGAAAAAGACTTTTCATTTATAATTAGTTACCTAGGTACTTGTTTATGATTGAATTCCAAAACATAAAATAATTCATTTTCAAATATAGTATTCTTTTTGCAAGTGTCAAACTCGGCACTTCTCGCCAACAGGGGCGCACTTAATTCATGAATAAGATTTTCAAAAATGTATTCAATGTCAGTTGATATTATTTGAGTATTACCAAAATTACGGTAAAAAGAAATAAATAGGAAGAAATTATCAGGAACGTAAGGAAAGAATCTGATTGGATACGTAAAAAGCGAATGTTGTTTGTAAACATTCAAAAACAAACTTTTTTTAAAAAATGCATTCTCGTTGAATGCAACCCTGGTAGGTCGATGAAAAAAAGATTTTTGCTTTTAACTTTTTTTTAGTTTCGATTTAAAAAAATTAATATCTACGAACACGCGCAGCGCAAAGATCTACATTTCGTTGAAAACCGCACGTAAATCGGTAAAGCCGTTTAGGAGGAGTTCAGTGACATCACACGTAGAGAACATCACAATTATATAGATATTAGTTTTGTATTTCTGAAATAACTCCGCGTGTGACGTCAGAGGTTCTCTTCCGCTTATTCTCGATCGGTTCTGCCCATTGGTCCATTGACGGCAAGCAAACCGGAAATCTTCCATAACTCTCTTATTATTCTTAATCGTTTCAATATTATACC
The DNA here is from genome assembly GCF_059751315.1 of Micrasema longulum. NCBI lineage: Eukaryota > Metazoa > Arthropoda > Insecta > Trichoptera > Brachycentridae > Micrasema > Micrasema longulum. The sequence continues at coordinate 406,127 of NW_028277701.1, forward strand.
TGTCTCAGATTTTCACTATTGTCCGATTTCATCATTCACAACCTTTCCATACATTGATTTCTCACATATTCGTCTAAGATATCGCATTTTGACCGCGTTTACTCTGCTTTCATCCTTCCTCTGCCGGTTCCGTGTTTAACTTTCAAAAATGATTTTGTGCTGTTTGAGCAATAATTACAATGAATAAATGACTAAGATTGTTTTACAGCTATAGAAATCAACTGATAATGATGGCAAACGGCACTAGACTAAACTAAAAACATAAATTATAACCGATTATTTTGGCTGATTTATAGTGGCATTTTCGTGAAAGAATTTTAGGTGGATTCGCTTGAAATCAGTTTCTAAAAACAGTGGGGTATAATAACAAAACATATTAAATGTATGCTTGCGTTACTAAATATGAGTACATAAATAATACAATGCAAGTAGCGCAAAATTGCAATAACGTTAATTAGCGGGTAAATACGCAACGGTAAAAGTAAACGGCTTTACAATGTTACCTGGGCCTCGATTATGGTGGGAAGATAAAGACGTCATACCTTCACCTTGACGGTATAGCCGAAGATAAAATCCCTCTAGCGATTATAAAGATATACTACCGACCCCTCACCTTCAAATTTTGGGTAGGTACATCGATATGAAACAAGGGGAAGCGTACGTCACGGTACGCATATCTACGCTCTAAAATGACATAGCTTCAGTATAACGTCATAGTTGAAGATAAAAGTCTCCCGACCGACTACAAAGGTATAGTACCGATACCCCCACCATCAAGTTTTGATGTAAGTACATCATTTTATACCGAGGGGTCTAGAACATCTGGAAACGTTTATCTACGCATTAAAAGTGTCAAAAATTTTGTTCCACCGAGCAATTTTTCATTTAATTATGATTTATTAAAATTTTTAATCGTTTTGAGGTTGGCACTTTTTTTCTTAAAATACTATTAAAAATATGAGAGAGAAATAAGCAAGTTTTAAAGTAGAATTGAATTCCGATATAACTGTCACTTTAATAAAACGAACGCCTAGATGTGAAAATAGTGTCACTAGGTTCTCTCCTATTAACAAATACTCTAGGCGTCAGACACAGATTATTATATGCGTCAGAAAGTTACCACTCTAAGAAAATAATTTAATTATTATATTTTTCCATCTGTTTTACTATCTTTCAGAGTGTATGTATCGATACGTTATAGGAGCCGGCTTTGTAGTCGATCGGTACAGATCTTATTTATTTATTTATTCACACTCTTTATCAATATACAATTCCATGTTCACTTTGCCCAGCTAACAAGGGTACATACCCCGATCCAAGCTAGGCAATTACATTTTAATATATTATAATAGTTAACAAATTTATATGGAGCACAGACAAACAAAATATAAACTTATTCGGATACACATTTTGATTCATATACCTACAGACATACACATATATACACATATATATATATATTTATACATATATACACATGTACATACACACACACGTACATACACCCATGCGCATACACATACATACATTCATAAAAACATAGACAATTTATTTATGCGAAACTTCATGGTTGTCATCTATAAATAATTTTTTTTTAAATTGTTCCTTATTTTTTATATTTTATTTTTGACATCCAGTAAGGTTCTCCAATCCGTGGCATGCATCAACTTTTATGACTCCCTAGGACCAATGTCATGAAAGAGCGAGGTCAACACCTTCCTTCCTTCCTTATTTATTTATGTATTTTATTTGACACTTTATATACATATACAATATATTATATACATATAGGGGCGGGTATATTGCTTTCAGGCAATTTCTTCCTACCTACCCAAACCGTTCAGTTTGAGAAAATTACGAGAACATGGACATATTCTAGGGAATTATACTTTATCTTATAATTTTGTATAAAATAAAAAACAAATATTAACTGAAAAAAAAAAAAAATAAAACTATACTATGAAGAGAGGAGAGGAGATGAGATGGGAAGGAAAGAAGAAGGAGAAAGGAACGACTCAAGTATTCAGATAGTGAGATTTCAATTTTAATTTAAATGTAAATAAAGAAGGGGCCTCGAAGGGGCCTCTAACATTAGTTAGGGTCCGGGTTCTCTCGTAACTAGAACGAAGAGAGAGTCCATGTTGTGATAGAGGTTAGAAGAGCTCTCTCAGATAAACAGGCGAAGTGGGATTATTTGAAATATTGTAAAGAAGTGATAGAATCTGAATGTTTCTTCTATGCCTGATACTGAGCCAGTGTAGCTGCGTGCGATATTTGGTTACTTATGAGAAAAATCCACATGTTTAGAAAAACGAGGTGGGAAAAATGACGTCACAACTAAAAATTACGAGGCCGGGTTTTGAAAATTATAAACCCTTTAACGAAAAACACCGAAAATTAAGAAAAATATGTTTTGATCCTTGTCCAAATTTAAGAAACGTCTAAAGGCTTCAGGCTTTAGGGGGAGAGACTGACTGACTAACTAAAAACAACCCTCACTATAAGGGTTTGAAATGTTTAATGAGTTGCCAGAAAGTCTCCGGGAAACTGAAAGCGTCTCCAGCTTTCGAGCAAAATGCTTTGTGCTGGACAGGGATAAATATGTACAATAATTTGTGTTAATTATAGTGTTATGCGAGTTTTTAAATTTATATTCTTGATTATTTTTGTTACACGAATGAAAGATGACCAGTCTTACGCTTCAGGTGTCAGTCCAGGGACTATAAAATATTCTAGTGTTAAAACAGCGTTTTAAACTCAGAGTAATAATGCGCCAAGCTATACAGGAGGAAAAAAGGAAGGAAAACCATTCTATGACTATTGAGTATTAAGTTAGCTACAGTTTGCAGCAAAACAATGGGCCGTACTCAGGTCGAGAATTGCCAGATGGATATCAATTTGCATTGTAAATATTTTTAAATATGTACCTATGTATTTATTATTGCAGGGTTATTCAAATTTATTTTTCTATAATTCGCCTATATTTATTTTATAAAACTGAAAATACATGTGCGTGTTTTTTTTATTATTTATTTATTCACAATATACTTATGTTACATTTATTGAGACATAAATCCCAACTCCATGGAACCAAAGTCTTTCAGTTGTGATTGTTTGTTTGTCCGTCACATCTCCAAAACGGCGAGTCGTAGCGGCCTGAAATTTGGACACGTCATTTTAAATGCGAATTCATATAGCCCGTCATCAACTGTCATTATCAAAAGTAAACATACTTTAATTCACAAATTTATCCCATAATTTAAGAAAAAATAGTATCTGAAGTAAATATGTTGATATAAGGAAAGTTTTTAAGCAACATAATACACGTGTCGGGACAATAAATGCAAAATATCAATGTAAATCATAGGAAAATATTCAAGATCATTTACCTGTAAAAACTGACTCCTTTAACTTCTTTGACGCTCCTACTGTTGTAACTTAACATACTGCAATTTACCATTGTCGATTTTTATTTATTATAACGTAAATATCCAAGTTATTTACAAACTAAGCCAACCACAGCGACAAAAACATCCGATAGAACCTTTACGCGTATGTTGTCAAACAAAACAAAATGGCCGCCAATTTGTTGCTAACCGACATTGCTTGCGTTCTATGAAACATAGAAAAAGGGCTTCTTTATAGGTGGACGCATTATTACTCTGATGTTTTAAATCAATATTTCGCACTCCTAAAATTAAATTTTTAGGAAAGTATTGGTTCCATCTAATCTACGGACGGACCGCGCATGGTAGGTACAGAAAAAATAATTTGTAAATTTAAAATGGCGACGCCACACAGGCGTCGCCATTTTAAATTTTCACTGAGAAAAGTTTTATAACAATATTCTGAGTTTGTCCAAATTTTTTTTGACAAAGACTGGATTCAACTGCCTGGGGAGCTGTTTATATTAACATATTACAACAGAGATGCATAACATTTAAGATAAGGTAATATAGAAGTCTAGGTATCTACATGGCTTATGAACTGTCAATGGATGGTTTAAGTGGCCACTTTACACATTGTGTAACATTCACCATTCTGCCCATATTTGAACATCTATTTTCCTTCAATTCTTCCATCTGTTGATGTTTGTGAAGTTAAAGAGCTAAAACCTTAATTTATGCGGGTGAGATTCATCTAATTGAATTATTTCACCTACATACTAGGCAACGCCTGAAAATGTTATTTTTACAATTTCTATACTTCTTCATGGACCAGGTGGATTTATCAACAATATTTTGAGTTTGTCCAAATTTTTGTAGACAAGGACTGGATTCAACTCCCTGGGGAGCTGTTTATATTAACATATTATAACAGAGATGAAGAACATTTAAGAGAAGGTAATATAGAAGTCTAGGCAGCTCTTTTACTTCACAAACATCACCTGTTGAAAGAATTGAAGGAATATAGATGTTAAAATATGGGCAGAATGGTAAATGTTATACAGTGTGTTAATTGGCCACTAAAACCAGCCATTGACAGGTCATAAGCCCTGTAGATGCCTAGACTTCTATATTACTTTCTCCAAAATGTTCTTCATCTCTGTTGTAATATGTTAATAGTTTTAAAATCTATTTTTAATACACTTTTCTATAAATATAACATACTGCTGCCCAAATTTTATGTCTCAAATGCAACAAACAAACGCACTTTAACGACACGAAAAGGAAGGCACAGCATTAAAAAAAAAAAAAACGTATTTCAGTGCACCACGCAAATGGTGTTTCTCTTTTATGAAGAGACCAGTGATTCTCAAACTAATTTTGTACTGGGAAAAAATGTAGAAATACATGAATTCAAATTCGAGTTTACTTTATAGTATTAGGAAGAAATCATTTTTTTAATTTTTTTTTATATTAACTTTGTACATCCATTTATTAGGGACAGAGACACAGTTTATAGTGACACAATCAGGAACGACCCATGCCTGTCAACTTGCTCCGACTCGCTAGAAAATCAGTGTTGAGTCGGGTAATTAATTAATGTTGAGTTAGGTAATTCATTCGTTTCGTTGTTTAGCAAAGAGAATTTTCCCGATGAAACGATATATTTTTTAACGAATATTATTTCCGTAATAATCGTAATAATAAATCTTTATTATCAATTAAAATATATACAATAATTACTTTATATACACTGTGATAAATACAAAATAAAACAAAGGTGTACATAGACAAATGGCGGACTTACTGCCACTATCAATTCCTTACAGGCTGAGCAAAAACAAATTAAAAAAATATATATTTTTAAAAAAAGGTCATAAAACACAAACAGTTGAAACGTCATAGGAGATTATAGTATCTATTGCTTATATTAATTACATTTAATACATATTTATTTATTTAATTGCATCTTCCAAATGAGGGTACTACTTGCAAATCCGGCAAAATCCATCTTTTTTTATTTTGAGAAAATCACAAAAAACTGGTACCAAACTTAACTTCAACTTTTTTCAAACTTAAAATTTTTATTTTAAACAGCAAATATTTTATACGTAAACAGTGATGACATAAGTATGATATTTTCGACATTTGACACTTGTGCAATATTTACACACATGTCCACCCTCATTCCAATATAACACCCACCCTCTCACTCACTTACACTCACACAAACACACTAGTATGTATTGTACGTGTATTTAATGTATTTCTGTGGATATCTGTCATTGGTTTTATTCTCTGTATATTTTATTTGTTGTATTTTTGTTACATGTATTACTGTTGATATCCCTAATAAATAAAATAAAAAAAATAAAAAAAATGTTAAAAACAGTTAACAGTAGTGAAATAATACATTTATTTTATACATTACCAACTTGGCTATACTCAAGTAGAGGTTGCCATGTTTGCAACAAAGCCGATAAAAGTCAAGTCTTACAAATTAAGCCGTATTTTTAATTGACAATGTTAAAATTATTGTAAAAAATGTATTCTGAATTAGTTTCAATTATTACCTCACTTCTTTTTTGGATTTTGCCGGGTTTTCAAGTAGTACCCTTAAATATTAATTTATAGTATAGACATATATATTTATAAGAAACACTTTCAACACTTTTATTATAGTTATAAGCCGTTGAAACTAATTACTTCAAACACTGTGTAACATTTGCTATTCTACCTATGCTAAAACTTCTAAAGCTGAAGAGCTGAAACCTTCGCACCCAAGTTTAGCAACCGCTGACACCATTTCCGCGAGTAGAGTCAGTGTGTATTTTGATCTATATAGCTAAGCATTTTTATTATGTTTACGATAAAACACACTTTGTAAATACTAAACTCCTTTCGTGAAAATGCATTTTGTAAGCTAAACAGAGGGAGCTGCCAAGCCATTGTGTGTTGAAAGAATGAACGGTTTTTGAAACATATGTTTTCAGTTGTTGTTAATAAACTGGACGTTATTTTTCACCATAAAAAGATATTATGGGTTGAGCTTGAACAACTGCGAACTGTGACGTCAGCCTGCCAACCACATAAAATACCGCATCTGAGGACTTGAGAGGAAACGCGGTCAGATTTTTCTTCACACAAACGTATTTACGTATTTGATCCCTGGATTATGTCACTAAAGTCTGTTCATACTACTACTACTACCATCACGCCATTTCCCCGTAAGGGTAGGCAGAGAGAATGGACCGCCACACACGTCTATCTTGGCATACATTCCTAGCTTCTTCCACATTCATACATCTTGTCATACATGCCCTTCGGTTCTGTCTGCTTCTGACATGACTAGACTTAAGAGTTTGGTTTATCTGATCATGCCACGTCTTCTTGGGTCGTCCTCGTCTCACGTTACCGTTCATTTTCGCCATATATACTTGTTTTACTATTCTTTCGTCGTCCTTTCGTTCTACGAGACCAAACCATCTTAGAGATCCTTTCTTAATCTTATCAATTATACTTGACTCAGATTTACACTCTCGCCTGATTTCATCATTCGTAACTCTGTCATACATTGATTTCCCACACATTCGTCTAAGAGATCGCATTTCAACCGCGTTCACTCGGCTTTCATCCTTCCTCTGCCAGTTTACAGTTATCATACTATTCATAACATATTTTGGAGATAAGATCAAATAAGTATTTTAACAGGGGACCAATTCACCAGTCTTGAAGATGCCTACTTAGGCGAAAGCGCTCGTTGGTCAAAATAATAAAAAATAAAACTAAACCAAGAAGTTTCATTGATAAGTTTATTTATAATTTTTTCATAATCATTAAAAACATTTCAAAAAAATATATTGGTTAGTGCCCTCGGCACGGGTAACCCCGATGAGGTGACATTATTATTGTTTATAGTTGGTAAGAGTAAAAAATATGATTAAATATATATTTTTTTTAAAATAGCGAGTACTCTCAGGTAAAAATCCTGCAAAAGGAAATCGACTGGAGATAAGTCGGTTTCATGGTGTACTGGTTATTGCGTTTGTCAGGCATTAAATAAATAAATAATTGTAAAACAATAAATATCGATCCACTGTATTGTATTTTATCATGCCGTGAAGATTTTTGCCGCGGTGTGAATGGGCCAATCATGGGATGTCACGCAGTGGGCTTGTGGTTTGCACGCAGCACAGCAGTCCAGTCTCCGTGAATGTACGGAAAAGAAGTGATTTTATTATACAATGTAGATATTTATCTGTATTGTATAAATTACAAATACATGGACATATTGAATCTTACAAATTTAATACAAAAATTAAAAACAAAGATTAACAAAATAAAAATATTGATATTATATAGTTATTGCAGTCATAAGTCAACGCGTGTGTAATCTCTAAGTCAACGCTCGTGTCGGTTTATTTTTTGTTTTCCTCATAAATAAAAACAGTTCATTGGCGAAAAACATAATACAATATAACGAACAATTCGGCCAGTTGACATTTTAATTGAACACCTAATATCGACTGAATTCATAGAGGTATTTTTTTAATATTTTTTTTAATGAAGTATATATTAAAGTGATGGATAATATATCTATGTAATATATAATATCACGAAGTTACATCGTTTTTAGTTGATTTCATGGATGAGAGTTGTATCACACAGAACCACAGAAAAATATTAATTTATAGTATATATTACTTTCATTATATTATGTACCTACCTCCTATGTAGGTACAAATATATGTTTTTCGTTTATAGCTTACCTGTAAATAAAATCACCATTCGCCACTATATTATATTTTCGCATATCCACTTTAGTCTCTTAGGCGGTGCACACGTACGAGGAAAAATTGCTCGTTGCCGGAAGAGAAAAGCTGCTTGAAGGAGCTCTCTGTATTAGGGAACATACATGTCAAAGAAAATCTATTCTTAGGTCAGCATTTGACCTCGGGCAGAGGAAAACTTGTCAAACTCCAGCGTTGCCCAAACACTAGGTATGGAGATCGGCCTCTCTGTCTGGAACCAATGAGGAACTTTACCCCACGGGAAATTGGATACAAAAAATGTTTTCTTGCGCGTGGTAAAAATTAGAGCATTAAACTGTACAGCAAAGTTGCTTGAAAATGTACGAAAAAATATTAAAAAATATTTTAACCAAGCCGGACCGAAGGAGGGGATTCGAATCCCCCATATACCGATTTTAATTCGATAACTCAAGTATTATTAAAGCTATTTTCCGTATTTTTTTTGTAATCTTGATATTAATAGAAAGAAGCATTTTCCTATTTTTGTTTTTAAATTTTGAAATAGTTGTTTTTTGTATATTTTTTAATACAAGGGTCAATTTCACTTTATGTACACAAGCATTCGGCCAATTAACAAAAAATAATAAAATACACGAATGAGTAAAATATGTGTACGCGAAAACATGAATAAATTATTGCACGGTCATAAACACTTCCAATATTTTATTATTGTACATTTGCATTTGAAAATCTAATACAAAAAAGTAAAAATCAAATTACAATTTCTATGGCGACTGCTTTTCTTGACATTTGGCTTGCCAACCGCCGCGCCGGCTAAATGCAATAAATATCATGATAAATAATAATACACCGGTAAAATTCAAACATATGATTGCGCAGCAGGATTATACGTCGCGAAATGTAAATATTTTGACATTTAATATTAGGTGTTTACGGATGTTCCATTGTGATCGCGAATACGATAAACAGCCATGGTGAGAAATTGGTATCACGTCGCTTATTAGGACGTCGATAGTTATTTGTGATTGAGCTACAGCAATTCTTAGGCGGGTTTCGAGCTCTTAAAATATCTATTAGACTTTAAACATATTTTTTATTCACTTTTTGTTATGCACCTCCGGATTTTTGATATTATTTTCTTTCTATAAGCAGCGTTAAAAAAAACTATTTTCCATATAATATTTAGTGTAAACTATCAGGAGCACAGCGATGAAGAGTGGTGTCAAAATAAAATGATATGTACAGTTCTGAACATCTCGGATGTTAGGCGCCAACCGGAGCTGTCGCCACTCGCTGCTGACACATGGCGGAAGTGAGAGGGAGACGGCCACATACAGGAAGGAGGCGACAGAGCGAGATGCGATACCGATACGGACGTGTGTGGTGGATGAGAGATGAGTTCATAGAGACCGATTTCATTTCCTGGTCTCCGGGTACCGACTGAATTTATAATAAGGATTGAAATTTCCATAGTGTCTGTCCGTCGTGATTTGTGAATGGGATGCTTGAAAAACGTCAAAAGCGCAGTATAGTGGCAAAACTAAGGCAATTGTCCTACTTGCCATCATTTTCCAAAGTCGACAGTCAAAAAAAAGTATCAGATGAACTACTGGTATTGACATAGGTTGTGTCTTTTTTTTTGCAAATTTAAAAATGATCACCAAATGTAAAACAAAATGACAAACCTTATGACGTCATTCGTAAGAAATTTTTCTGCTCTAAAAAAATTGTGTTCGCTGATAGGTTATATATATATATACAAGGTGTTCATTAAACCCTGTCACATCCGAAACCAGTATGATCAGTATGAGCAAGAAGACATATTGGCACATTAAAATATTTTTTTAGAACGAATAAAATTTTAAAAAATAAAATATTAAAAAAGCAAATGGTTGCTTACTTCTGCAAGGGATAAACGAGGAGGGGGGTAGTCTGATACACCGACAACCGCGCGACAGCAGACATTTGTTCGAAATATTAAAAAAAATATAATAATATATCTTCTTGCCCATACTGATCATCGTGGTTTCGGATGTGACAGGGTTTAAAGAACATCTGTATATATATATATATATACATATATTTCTAGATAATATTTAATATCTTGTACACCCTTACTTTGATATGTTAGGTATATGTGCATGTTTGCATGTGTGTGTGTATATATGAATATATATACACACACACATGCAAGGTTTATATATAAGGTTTATATATATATATATGTATGTATGGATATATACAGGGTGTTCTTTTAACCCTGTCACATCCGAAACCACGATGATCAGTATGGGCAAGAAGACATATTGGCATATTAAAAAAAATATTTAGAACGAAGAAAATTTGTAAAAATAAAATATTAAAAAGAACAAATGGTTGCTTACTTCTGCAGGGGAGAAGTGAGGGAAGCGCGGTGCAGTATCAGACTCCCCCCTCCCCCTCCTCGTTTCTTCCCAGCAGAAGAAAGCAACCATTTGCTTTTTTTGATATTTAATTTTTTAAAATTTTATTCGTTCTAAAAATTTATCTTAATGTGCCAACGTGTTTTCTTTCTCATTCTGATCATCGTGGTTTCGGATGTGACAAGGTTTAAAGAACATTCTGTATATATATATGTATGTATGTGTGTGTGTATGTATATGTATAATATTTCTATTTGTTTTTAGTTTTCATATGCAACCTTTTTATTAGATTTTTAATATGTATTTTCTTAAATTTGAAGATAGAATAAATAAAATAATTAGTTTGAGACCCTTGAAACATTACATATACAAGCAGTCATAATTGCTACCTAGATGGGTTCATGCTCATTCGGTTGTACATAGGAAGTAAGTACTACTGACTTTGCAACAATAACCGATGAACCGGAGATTTAGTCTGAATAATATATTCATATAAATGTTTGTTTATTTTTATTTTTGCTGAATTTGTGTGCCTAACAATGTGTGCCTATGTTAGATTTACAAACCTAAAATGCATCACTTTTTTACTACTTTTATATATATTTCACTCTTTTACTGTAAATCTTTTATTCGTTTTTTACTATACATTACTTTTACTGAGTTTAACCATAACAATTAACTATGTTTTCTTTATATTATATAACTTTGTATTCAAGTTTAATTTTGTATAAATTGGCTACGGCCGTTAGTAATAAAAATAAATAAATAAATAAATATATATATAAATATACATACATAAATATTTATTTATTACAAGCCTTTAAAATGGAATGTCAAATAAACGAACGTGAGCATTTTCGACACACCTTCTGTTATTTATTTATTTATTTTTTTGCACAACCCAGGAGGCCCAATTACAGCGATGCACAGACTACACAGAACACCTAGGCTTGAGAAAAATCCCATTTAATTTTTGCGTTCTCACGCCATATCACTCTGTATTTGCATACAGACCTCGTTTCCCCTACATTTATACACCTCCAAAAAAATCCCACATAGGATGGCCTGTGAGTATGCTACATCTAGAATATATTATCATTATTATTTTATACATCCTTAAATCATAAACGTTGACGTCCACGGAATATCCAGGCGTTAAAGTTATTGACACATTGTTCTTTAGAGGTGTCAGCTATCCTCTAAAACACACCCAAAAGAGCCATACCAATATTATATTCTCTATAAAACCTTGACCAACAATCAAACTTAAAATTTAATACAATAATTATTATAATTTAGTTTAAAGAATTTGTATTGTGTCCCTCAATCCCTCACGTACGCTCATTGTTTGTCGCTAATATATTTGTTGCCTCGGCTGTGTCCATACTACACAAATCGCGACCAAAGTATGTCTTTTTTCTAAATACTGCTCGCTCACTTGTATTAATCGCACTTTTCCCTCTTTCCAATTGTTCCAAGAAGCTAAACTAACTTTTAGACCTCAGACAAATATATCGTTTTCAATGTTTAAAATATATATTTAAGAACCAAAATTTATTTACAAGCAATTCAAATAGATCAAGTCAAAGAATGAATCGTGTGTTAGAAATACCACATTGTAAAACGAGGCTCGCACAGAGACATGCATATTTTATTGGCCCAAATTTTTTAAATTATTTTTTTACTGATAATATTTCGTTGATTCCAAACTTTCAAAATTTTCCTTCTTTTAAAAAACATGCACTATCCTGGATTCAAACTAAAGATATGAACTCTTTTTTTCTATGATTTATTTTGTTGCTTTTTTCAAAAATATGTTTATTTCCTTTTTTAATTAGTATAAAAAATGCCATATAATCTTTTACAGAATATTTTACATTTTTTTCTTATGTTACACAAAAATTATAACTGTCCATTTTTTATTATAGGATCAAAACTTCATTAAAATTTTCTTGTATACCCACGAACAGGCCATGCCTTTGTGGGATTTTTTGTTTACTATTAATATGTATTTCATTGCTATGTAATTATGCTTTATTTTTTGAATACTCTGTTTTATTACTTATGTTTATTGTAAAAAAAATAAATAAAAAATAAAAAATTAAAAAATACATAGATAAAACTAGCAAACGCAAATTTCTTCGACTTATATCCGACCATGTTTATCACTTTCACGTCAATTTTTTAAGCTACAAGATACCCTCTGTTTGTCCCAGTGACAAAATGGTGTCTATGGCACAAGGACACTGTTAAGTACTGATTTTATATTTTCTAAACTGGCAACACATATAAGACTGTAAATATCCCGTTCCTACCCGAATCCTTCCTATTTCAAATTCTTGTTCTTCTACCGTTCTGTGAGCAAGTCACATGTGAAAAGTTGTCTCTCTCATAAATCTTTATCATATCCTGCGACAGCATATTTCGTACAAAGTGAAGTGAGCGTTGTATTAACAGGCTAAATTATACAGTTCATCATCATCTACGCGATACCGGTATCCGTGCTACAGCAATAGTGAAGTGTTTCATATAAGAAACAATCGGAAGAACTTTAAAAGTGAGTAACAATTTTCGTTCAGTCCACTAAACTCTAATTCCCTCTGTTATCAGTGTACAATGCCTGAAAGGCATTGAGCTGACCAAACAGACACTGAACTGGTGCGGTTTATTTTTGCGTTTAAAAAACTGCAATACATACTTGAACGAAGAGTGCTGGATGATTTTCTAAGAAAAGCAGGTGCGATGATCATTGGTGGGTACTTACCTGAAATAAAAAGAATAAAAAATTAATATTTAGTAAAAAAAAACATACAATAAAATCAATAATTCAACAGCTGGGGGGCGTAAATTATTAGAATAAATCAAAATACTTTCAAAATGTAAAAGCAAACTAATATGGTCCCGACGAATGTGAATTGATTAAAGTCATCAAAATATTTCAGTAAATCTCGAGATTATGTCGTTTATATGTAACGAGCTGAACCCGGCAATGCTTTGCTATTGCTAGATTTGAGTACATACTCGTATATATATATGAAATGCAAACAATCGAAAGTTTGATATCAATTAAGAACTTGCTCTCTCAGTATATTCGTAAATCTTAATGTAACATATGTAAAACAACTTTATGTAAAAGCTCTGTTACTGTACGCACACACACTATTCTCTACCTTCCATAACTCTTTCCACAAATACGAGAGTTACTAGATACTCCACCCTGATGCTGCAAAAACAATTAAACATTAATACAACCTTTGGTCAAAGAGCATTAACCTACTACTCGGATACAGTGTACAATCTACTTCCATTATCCATAAGGACAATAAGTAAGTACTCACAATATAAAATTGCTATTAAGAAATGGATAGTGGAGGTGGGTTGCGTACGGATATATGGGGGGATCAAGCAAATAGGTAAAAATTTGTGCCCTGTTTGTACAATTTGGTCTACAAGTCTATATGAATTTGTTGTTTTTTATGATTATTTCAGTTTACATTGCCTAGTATGTTTAAGATGATCATTAGGTTAATTGGATTAATTAAGTGTTTATTTTTTGTTATTCTGTTAACTATGTTAAATAACTAATTTAAGGCATGTTTCACTTATTGTATAATATTTCCCTGGGCATGGAACACCCCAGGGAGGGACATTATTCCGTATAAAAAAATACAAACATTGTAAAAGTATTAACAAAAAAATACATATATAAATTATCGTATTCAGTCAAAATTAGATATATACATAAACGTTATTATTTTTGTGTTCCATATTACATAAATTGTGAGGATATGCGGTGACAGGGAATTTAAGTAAATGGGTATTTGAAAATTGTTTTCCTGTCACTGTCTAAAAGATGCCTCCCCGATGCTATGCGAAAAAGACAACTGCATTTCAGATCTTTTATGCCCAACTAAAATAGACAAAATCGTCGTTTTGCTGTCCCATTTTCCGCACCTCAAAACTAAACCGATTTTGTTATTTTTTTTAAAACAGAGTATCAGAATGAAATTTTCTGTATCGGTACGTTTTGTGTTTTTCAAAAATAGTTATCATATTTGTAAACCGTGCGCCCGAAGACTGCAGATAAAACTGAAAAATTTTATGGGTTTTTGGATGGTTCTAGTTCCCATAGTAAACTATTCAAAAATAAAGCAAAACTATTAGGACACGCCGATGGTAAATATTAATAGTGCCATAATCTAGGGTGAAAAGATGGGAATACGAATAATATGAATAAAAGTCAGACTGCGTTTGCTCTTAAGATAAAAAATTATTAAGTATACTTACAAAATTTGCTTCATAATGCTTTTATGTAACCAATGAAACAATTTTAGTTTTCAGAAATATAACCATTAACCTATTAGTACACATAGACGCAGTCTGAGCCCTCTAAAATTATGACACTAACTCATGGCCAAATGCTCAGTCATTGCCAACGTGTATTTAGTCGTTCTTTAACCGTCAGCCGGTTTTGACGTGAGCTTGATATTTCATTTAAAACCCAAATGCCTCGTTGTGCGTGAACGCGTGTAAAACTGTTCGGATAAAAGGGAAAACGATGGTTTAACTTTTCGATTATAAGTAAGAACCAAGGTAATTGTTACTTGGGAGTAAAATCCTGACTATGTACAAACATTTGGACAAACTCAAAACATTGTAGATTGCTTTACTTATTTAAAAGGCTAAGTAAAACAATTTATTAAAAAAAAAAAAAAAACTAATTTTAAAATCAAATGTCTATGTGATTATCCATACTTAACATTATAAATGGAAAAGTGTATTTGCCTGTTTGTTTGTTTGTGTTTCCTTCACGTCGCAACGGAGCAACTGATTGACATACTTTTTTGCATACGGATAGCGATAAAGAGCTGACAAGTATCAAATGCTACTTTTCACCCGGAAAAAAATTCACTCATTCGGGGAAATTCTTAGTGAAAATATTAATTCTAAGTAAAAAATGAATTACAATTAAAACATAATAACGACGCTACGTCGCCAAAGACTAACGGATAGTTGTTTTTTTTGCAAAGCGTTGAGAACCGGGAATCGATACAGGCTACTTTTCATCCCGTAAAAAATATCATTCCACAGGGAAAATTCTTGCTGTTAAACGACAAAACTAATTAATTAATTCATTTCTTCCTAATACCACGCGAGCGGAGCCACGGGTAAAAGCTTTATATTTGGCCAATATATACAAAATAAAATAATAAAAAAGAACTTGACCTTAAAGTGGCCATAGGATGGATAAAATGCCAGTCAATGAATGAGTTAGTCACACATAGTGATGTGTGTAATAATCGAATAATTATATTATTTTCACAACCGAATTATTAAAAATATTTGGACAAATTGAAAATATTGTTGATATTTATTTAATCTTAAACTATTACAAACACAATTTACGAATGTCTCAATATTAACATAAATCTAGTTAAAATATTACAACAAAGATGGATAACATTCTAGAGAAGAAAATATTGAAGACATGGCATTTACAAGGCGTACGATCTATTTTTTTCAACAACATAATACATACACACACATTTATCGAGGACAGAAATACAGCTTATAGTGACACAACTAGGAACGACTCATGCCTGTGAACTTGCCCCGACTAGATAGAATATCCGTGTTAAGTCGAGGTTTAAGTGGCCAGTTTATACACAGTGTAACATTACGATTTTGCGTTAACATTCTTTAGCTAACAAATTAATTGTGATATGGAAAATTTCAAAACAACAGCTATTCATTTACTTTCCTTCATAATGATTTTCTATGTATAAATATGTTCTTAAAAATGACCATTGGGCGTATATATAAATAAATGTGGGAACGTTTGGAAGGAGGCGTTTCTTAAAAGTAGTAACTCGCTGCAAAGTCTGGCACCCTTAAGAGAAAATAAGTTTATGAAGAATCAAAATATATTTTCATAACCGATTGCGAATAATTCGATTTCCAGCGATCGATCATGCTCATCTCTGCAACTCGGTAATCAGTAACAATAAATTGTGGTCAATTTGCGACCTTAATGTTTGATGAGTTAGCGGGCGGCACATCCGCAGTGCACATTTATGCAACACAATATCCTTCCTGTTCGTATTATGGTCAGCATTCCGATAGCGATATGATTAGCATAAATATCTCTAGGTAACACAGCGGGACAGAGGGCCAGTTGCAACACAAAAAGTTTATTTACATTTTTTTAAAGTCAAATCAATAACCGGGAGAGAGTTCTTTTTTGAACTGATTTACATTCAAATGTTTTTTTGGTACTTGTACCTACTCGTAGATGGTTTATCTATTAAACTTTTAAAAAATATATATATTTGATTTATTGAAATCTACAGTCATATATACAATAATACTTTTATAATGTAATAGATACGTAAAACTAGACTAAAATGATTTCAAACTTATAATTATCAATATACGTAATGTGTCATAAATACAGATATATTATTTTTATTTCATTTTATTTTATTTGGGAAATCAACAGTTCTACATACATATTTATAGTAAACAAACGGACATAGTATAAAAACTCAGAACTAATAACAGATTTCCACAAAGTATACAAAGTTAGTAAAGAAAATATATTAAATATTAAATAAATACGTGTAAGTTTATGCATATAAAAATATTATTTTCATGTACTCGTAAATATTTTTCAATAATCAAAAAGTTTTTAAATATTTTTTTAAGAACAGGAAGTTATTGTAAATTGGGCGGGATTAGGACAAGAATGCTTGAAGAGAGGATAAGGAGGGGAAGGGAGATGTACATATTTATTATCATAATGTCTACTAAGTTACATAATACATTTTTAGTGTAAATTTTAAATCTGACAGAGTGATGTTTGTGTAATCCATATCTTTAAATTTTGTATTGTTGTTTGCTTTTGACATAGCCAGATTTAAATAACCAAATTTAAAATACAATAAAAAAAATGCCTGCATGCTGTCGCTGATTTACCTTTTGAATTTAGTATTATTCAAGTTAAATATATCACTCGCATTGGCTCCAATAATATTATTATAAAAGTTGCAAATTCTATGAAGGCTGCATTAGTGTTTACATCGGTGCACTAAAATAATTTAATTAAATAGAATTGACCTTACAGCATCCGATAACACCAAAATATATATTTTTTCAAATTGTGGACTGCCTGTTTCTGTATAACTACGTTCAATTTATATTTGAAGCACTAACTAATAAAATAACAATAAAACAACCTTGTTTTGAACCACTTATTATTTCGTTTTTTACCGACCGGTTCCGATCTACAAAGTTCTCCTTTATCAAGGTATAATTAAGATGAGTATTTTTATCTTAGTTCATGTGGGACACGAAATTTTATAAAAATTATACGCCGGAGGAATTTAACGGCGTAAATTAAAAAAAGAAAATATATATATATTTTTTAATATCAGTGCATCGCCGATTCATTCAAATTAGAAGCGATTTAATCATTACATATTCTGTTTTTTTCAAAAATGTCTAAAATTACCGTGAAAAACGAAATAATTAAGAACGAAGAGATTAATTACAAAAGCATGTTAAAATAAAGATCTGTTGAGAGAGAATGCAATTCTTATACTTGGCAAAGTCTCCACATTCCTTCGAAGCGAACAAAGTCAAAATATTCCTGAAATCGCCCACATTTCAAAAGATAGCGTAGAAGTATGGACTCGATTTAGCATTTTGGATCCAATATGAGTGTAGTGTAACCGAAGACTTTATTCAAAGAAAGTTTTATTCATTTATTTCACATAAATTCTGCACACAAAATGAAGGTTTAATGATCTCGAAAACATATTTACAAAATATTTATTTTACATAAACGGCATAAATTGCCTTTAACATATATTAAACATAAATATGAAAAAAAAAATACATACATAAAAACATAACAAAAAACCTATAAAATTGCATAACTATAACAATAGTAACAAGTAGGTAAATACACATAAGCAACCAAAAATATTAACGAAATAAATACATAAATATGAAAAAACAAAAAAAGGATAAACATTTTTAAATATAAATAAAAGTGTAAGAATAATATTGCGAGAAAAAAAAAAGAAATCAGACTCGTTTTATAACTATCAAGTCCAGAACCAAATATATCAGCCTTGTCCTCATACTGATTGCCATATCTATGGAGCCTAGGGATAGGCGAGTGCATGTGATAGTTGGTTCTAGAACTTTCAGAACGAAAAGGATATCTGTGGCGGGTATGTCGACCAGGTACACGGAAACACACCGACTCCAGCAAATCCGGACAGTCAATTAATGAGTTGATCACCTTAAAAAGTAATACTAGGTCAGTTAGGATTCTTCTATCAGAAAGTCTTAAAAGATTTGCCGAAGACAACAATTGATTATAATTAAATAAAGCAGCTGGAATATGAAGTTTAAAATTAATATATTTTAGAAATTTCTTCTGGACGCGCTCGAGTGAATCAGAATGTACACGATAATGGGGCGACCAGAAAACATATGACAAAAGAACATTAAAATATAACCTAATATTCTGTTTATATTGTATTTTATAACATTATGTACCTAGCTGCTTTAAACCTTTAACTGCATTTCTTTACTTTGTTTTTTATTTTTAAAACCAACTAAACTTCTAAACACAGTTCTATATTTGTATGTTGTATTTTAAAAAAATCATGTTGTTTATACACACATCTTTTTATTTTTACACCAACTATATTTCTTAACACTGTTCCTATCTTTTATTTCTTTATATTGTATTTTTTAAAATTTATGTTGTTTATATACTCATGTTTTATAAAACTTTAATGTATGTAAAAACCTTATGGGCGTGAAAAATTAATAAAAGTAAAAAAAAATATAAGTGGTTCTGAAGCTCAATCTCAAATAACTATCGACGTCCTTAAAAACATGCTAAGCATTTGAGCAATCACAATAAACATCCTTAAGTTATCGCAGTCATAAGTCAACGCGTGTGTAATCTCTAAGTCAACGCTCGTGTCGGTTTGTTTTTTGTTTTCCTCGTAAATAAATACAATTCAATGGCGAAAATTCGGCGTTTACTATATAAAATTATATAATATATTGCATTTGCAAAATAAAATTACAATTACAATAGCGACTGCTTTTCTTGACATTTGGATTGCCAACCGCCGGCTAAATGAAATGAATAGCATGATACATAATAAATAAATAAATAAAATTAGCAGTTTTGGAATATTTTCCATATTTACACCGGTAAAATTCAAATATGTGATCGCGCAGCAGGATTATACGTCGCGAAACGTAAATATTTTGACTTAATATTAGGTGTTTACGGATGTTGCATTGTGATCGCGAATACGATAAACAACCATGGTGAGAAATTGTTATCACGTCGCTTATTAGCACGTCGATAATTATTTGTGATTGAGCTATTGTATAGAATATCAATCATATGTATCCTTCGATCCCTGCTCGCTATGTAAAATTTGTTTTTCGTAATTGGTCGAACAAATTCATGTGAAAAATGACTGAAATGCGAAGTGACGCATCCGGTAGCCAGCTTATTTCCTGTGTGAAAAATTAAATGGACACTCAAACGCACTTGTCCCACTATCCGGGAACTTAGTAACACCTGACTAAACTATTGGTTTCTATAATATGAACATAAATGAGGCGAGATATATAAAATATCATAAAAAATATGCAGTTTATATTTGAAGCAATAACTTTGAGGTTATTCATTATAATAAAATAAATAAAACTTTGTTTTTAACCACTATTTTTTATTATTATTATTATTTTTATTTTTTTATAAATAAATATTTATATTCTACTCCCACAATAATTAAAGCAAACCCACCTAAACAATGGAGGCGGATTCTTTTTATAAATAACATTTTTTCAAAACAATTATCTAATTCCCTACCATCAAACATTAAACCTGCTTTCTACACAACTAATAATATAGGAACATTGTTGAAAAATCACAAAGACAAAGCCCATAAATTTAATAAATCTGGGATATACCAATTAGAATTGTAATGATTGCGATTCAATCTACATTAGAAAAACTAAAAGAAACTTTAATATTAGAGTAAAAGAACACTTAAGGTGCTTAAATAATATTTTTTCTGAATTCGCAAATCATTTGATAGAAAATAATCCTAACTTCAATAAAGACACTGGATATGAATGAACTGTTTATTATATAATTAATAGGTACTTCATGTTGAAAATAAAATATTAAAATTAGACAACTTAGAAATCTTAGAAATTAAAAAAGCGATTCATAATAAAATAATTAATAACCAAATTAACAATATTTCTTTTAGTCCTCTCCTGTCTAGCTTCGAAAATATTGATATCAAGTAAGGAAAAACAGACTTGATTTATTGGGTCCACGAGTAGTATTTAGTTAAAATGATAAAAAAAAGAATTAATTAATTAGTTACGTAAGCCTTGAGGAAGAAGCTTGTTTGCTTTGAAACCGGTCGGTGGAAAAAAAAATTGTGGTTAAAAAAAACAAAGTTGTTTTATTAAAAAAAATATTCATTGTGAAAGAGAATAAAATTATATTCGAAACCTGTGCTAAATCTAAACTATGATTTTATTATGGGGTACGTGTTTTTTTACCTTATTTACGATCATGCGATAGATTCAATTATTTTTTGCGTTATCAGGGCCGCGATCATAAACGCATTTGACCGACATTATCTTTAAAACATCAAATATTATTTAACATGATATAAAAATATCCGTTTTATGTAAAATAAATTTGTTTTATATTTTAAGTTTAAAGTTCATTAATTTAATTACTCTTATTAAATAACCCCTAACTTATCTACTCTGTTGTGTCAATCAATATTTCCGCGTGCACAATAAAATATTAGAGAAATTAACAAATTGCTTTTTTTTTACCTTACATTTGTGTTATATGTAATTATATTTTTTCCCATCGTGCAATATTACGCGGCGACATCACAAATGCGCGCGGCGAAAGTAGGGCACAGTGGGGGAATTGTTGGACACAGTCCGATGTATTCAAATATGATTCTACGCTCCTTCTGGACTATTCCTTATTCTAAGGGCCTACGTTATAAAATAATATAACAACAAAGGGAAAGTCTAGCTAAAAGTTGTGAACGATTTAAAAACATTTGGAGTTTGGCCAAATATGGAAGTTAGTTTTTATAATAACAACAATTCTCTTTTGAATTATGTGGAAAAATGACTCACGGTCAAATGGTCTGCAGTGGAGTGTAGAGACGGGAACAATCGATTTTGATAATCGAATAAATTTCATGTGCGTTTACGGGTCAGATATTAGAAACATCACTTCGCATCATTCCAACAGAGGCAATATTACTGATGATTGAACTGTTTATTATATACGGATAGTCAGGTTGATATATGAGAAGCTTATTTATTTTTTTAGACATCAAAGTAAAAGGGGTCTAAAAAGTAGCATTTTGGATCACATTTAACGTAAGTTATTAAAAAAATATTCCATACTACATTTGGCCCTTAACTGAAGTTTGAAATTTATAACTGTCTTGACATTTTGTTAATTATCAATATTGATGAAATTATTTTTGTTAGTAAATATATAACTTAATCACATTACATATTTGAACACGTTTTAAAACTACAGAAATGCAAAAAAAATACACTCCGCGGAACTGATTCCGTTGAGCGCCTGGCAAATATTGACGAAAACAATGGCTCATTAAAACATTTCTACCCATTTATTATTAAAAAAAGTGCAACTCACGCCCTTAGATGCTTATTTAATAAGGTTTAATGCACATTATAAAATTTATTTGGACTGATTTTTTTTACTTAAATACGAAATGACAGCCGGTTTAGCGCAAAAATTGACTTTTTTGAAAACTTCAAGCTCTAGTTGAAGGCCAAAAGTAATATCAAATACTAAAAAAAATATATTTTGCATTCCGATTAATCCAAAAGGACACATTTTAGACCCCTTTCATTTCAAAATTCGGAAAAAAATATCGACCCACACTAGTGGGCAGTGATTGAAATCACACATCAGAATTTTTTTAAAATCCTATGAGAAATAAATGAAGGAACTTACATTAAAACACGCGTAAATGCATTTTCTGTCATGTTCCATGCGCCTGTTAAGACATTTTATTGAAAAAAACCTTTCATAATCTCAGATAAAATACGTTAAATAATACTCTAAATATATACAAGAACTACTTATAAGCAATTAAATTTTCACAGTAATTGGCCTGTTTCCAAAGAAATTTGTAACTCATTTAAGTAGAAGCATACCTATAACAATAATTATTTATGGTTATTTTATTTGCACGTTTACTTTTAACGATTATGTACATAAGCATAATAAAAATGATAATATAATACAAACAACTTAATCAAAAAAGTAATTACAAATTTATTTTTAAATTCCAATTAAAAACTTAGAAAAAGTATCAAAACTAATATATGTTGGGGCCAAAACTAAATTGAGCAATATTTCGTTTATTAAACAATTTTTTACAGAACGCATTTAAATTACTAACTTCGTTCCGCAGATTTGGCGGGTTAAAATAATACTTTACAAAGAACGCTTTATTGGTTAATTTTGTATACCGACTAGCAATTTCGGATGTTATTGTTCGACTTTGCAACGTGTTCATTTATTTCAAAAGTGTCGTATATCGTGAATTATTGTTTTATGCCCTTTTAAATGACGTCTACTGAAGTTGAGATATTTATTTTTCTGTGTATACTTTGTACCCTTGTATTTTTTTATATAATATTTCAAAGAACCAGACATTTGTCCTGTGTTAAGATCCTAGTTTAGTTTATTGTTTCTTGTCCTAGGATGTCACATATAATTAAATTTATTGAGGAAGAGAAATCTCGTAATTGCCTGAAAAGGTCTTAGATAGATATTTTGTTTGGCACTAAAATATCAGTATTTTTTGTAGAATGTAATCGAAATAGGTTTTGGAAAGCTTGTGAGAGAGGAACAAGCTTTAGTCTTCTTCTTGAAGTCTGCAAGTGCGCTTGTAGAGTTGCTGACGGAAAGTCAGACCGTAGCAGGCGAGGAGTGTACGCATCCTCGAGTGTTACGTGTATTAGGTAAATGTGGTTACCTACGTAATCATTTAAAGGAACTGCAGTTATCTTTTAGGATAGTTGCAATAATTATTATTTCTGTGACATTCAATAGTGAGCCTCTAGAGACAATGAGGGAAGGTCCTAAGTGACAGGCGAGGCTTGTACGCATCCTCGAGTGTTACGAGTTGCGAGTGTGAGGGTGTGATTGCCCTGCGGTTTTATTTGAGCTGATTTGTTTGTTTAATGACTTTGTGCCCGCTCAACTTTTTCAGACTATTTTCAATTTAGATTTATGTGACATTGCGGAATTAGATAATAAATAGTATTTTGAAGGAACTGTGTGTCTTTTTCTTCATTCGCATGTCACCCGAGATTGGCGATTACCCGAAGTGAGAACCTGCACCAGTTGGCGTGAACAATATAGATAGAAAAAATTATCTGGATCAACAAAAGCAATATTATTTATGTAAAGAACTTCTCAAAAAAAACATTCTTTAATTCACATTTATTTATTTATTTTGGATAACTTATATAGCGCCATTTTCGTAATAAAATACCTCAAGGGCGCTTTACATGGTGATTCTATTGTTAAGTTAATTTAATTGAAGCTTTTAAATTTGTAATTTAATTAAAATAATTTATTTTGTTGTCACGTGCTACGGATTTATTCAAATGATTTAGAGAACAAGTGGGTTTTAAGTTTTTTCCGAAACATCACTTCACTTTCACAGCCTCGCACCTCTGCTGGGAGAGCATTCCATGCAATAGGGCCTGCGACCGCAAATGCGCGCTCACCAAATTTAGTGCGCTGTTTGCGTAGAGGTATAATAACTTTTCCTCTCGCCGTAGACGTAGCTGATCTAAGCGTGAGACGCCTGTCAGCTAGTTCATCTGGAATGCATAGTTCCCTTAGATATTCCGGAGCCGAGTTGTGCAGTGACTTATACATAAGCCAACAGAGTTTGTATTCGACCCTCTGTGGAAAACGTAGCCAGTGTAGTTCCCGAAGTAGTGGAGTGATATGACTGAACT
Organism: Micrasema longulum; assembly: GCF_059751315.1. Taxonomy (NCBI): domain Eukaryota; kingdom Metazoa; phylum Arthropoda; class Insecta; order Trichoptera; family Brachycentridae; genus Micrasema; species Micrasema longulum. The sequence goes on from NW_028277701.1 coordinate 430,796, forward strand.
TAGAGATTCCGAAAATAAGTCTCGCTGCGGCATTCAATACAGATTGTAGGCGAGTCATTTTGTTCATTGGTAGACCTGCATAGATACCATTACAATAATCGACTCTAGACACTACAAACGCATTTATTAATTGACGGGCGGCATCAACCGGCAAATTTTTGCGTATGCATTTAATTTGTCTCAGCTGGTAGAAGCATGAACTTATCGTTCTACTAATTTGAGCGTCAAGAGATAGGTCAGAATTGAGTAAAACTCCCAGTAGTTTAACGGTGGGTAAAACGGCACTCCCTACATTGGGTAGAGCCGTATCCTGGATCAAATTCTGTCGTCTGGCTGAAGCCACCCACAGTTGTTCAGTTTTTGATGGGTTTAATGTTAGTCTGTTTTCAGCCATCCAGTTTCCTATTTTCTTGATGCATCCATCAATTAAATTGACAAGCACACTTCTCTCGCCTGGTTTGCAATAAAAATAAATCTGCGTATCATCTGCATAGCAGTGCGACCACAATCCAAATTCTTTGATAATGTTCTCTATATCTTTAGTGTAAAGGAGATAGAGAAGTGGTCCGAGTACTGACCCTTGAGGCACTCCTGTAGACACCCGAAAGTTGGTTGAGCTTTTACCCTGGAACACGACCGCATATTCTCTTTTATTAAGATATGAACTGAACCACATGTCCTGCTGTTTGATATTTCGAGATTGGTAAGTATTCTTGTGACAATTGATTAAACTGTTTGAAATTTACGTGTTGCAAGTTGGAAGAATCTAGTACCAAATTTCGTTGGCTTCGCAGGTCCTATATGAAATTTATTTTGTAATCGGGGAGTTTGTATATTTCCATAAGCAGTTATGAAATATTCGATTATTCCAGTAACAAATATTTACACCCTTGTTATTTTGTCTAGTCTGTATAATAGATACAAGAAACAATCACTTTATTTGGTCTGTGGATTAAAATTACTGTTTATGACGAAAATATCCCAACAAAGATAAATACTACTTTATACTGCGACGCAAATGTGCACATAAAGAAAATGTCTTATTTATGCATCAACGGTTCATAGAACATTTTACAAAAAAATAATAATTTGAAGAAATAATCACAGCAGTGCACAATAATCATCAATAAATAATAGAATAATTACAACTAAAAAAAATAGTGAACATATAATACAAAAAACAAAAAAGTAAAAAAGAAACATAACTAACTAACTAACTAACCATCACGCCATTTCCCCAGAGGAGTAGGCAGAGAGGATAGAACGCCACACCACTCTGTCCTGGCACACTTCCTTTGCTTCCTTCACATTCATACATCTTCTCATGCACGCACGTCGATTATTCCGACTTTTCACATAACCACTTTCAAGAATTTGTTGTACTTGATCATGCCATGTCTTTCTCGGCCTTCCTCGACTTCTACAACCAGACACATTCGCATCATAAATCTTTTTAGCCGTTCTTTCATCATTCATTCGCTCCACATGACCGAACCATCGCAAAAGACCTTTCTTAATTTTGTCGATAATGCTTAACTCAGCCTTGCATTCTGCTCTAATTTCGACATTAGGGCACCTATCATACATTGTTTTTCCGCACATTCGCCTGAGGGATCGCATTTCAACAGCATTCAGTCTACTTTCGTCCCTTTTTTTCCAACTCCATGCTTCGCTTCCATACATTAGGGTTGGTACCAGAACTCCATTATGAACTGCTAATTTAGCCTCTTGCGATAGACACTTATTTGCTACGACAGACTTTAAGGCACCATTAACTCTGTTACCGGCACTAACCCTCCTTTCAATATCCTTGTCCATATTTCCATCTCTAGTAAACATACTACCCAGATATACAAATTCTTCGACCTGTTTCAAACTATCTCCATTTACTACAATCTTACATTCAGTCATAGTTACATTTCTTTCAAAGACCATGACGTTCGACTTTTGCACATTCATTAGCAAATCACTCTCCTTGCACACTTCGTAAACCTTTGTAACCAAGGATTGCAGTTCCTCTTCGCTGTCAGCTAGGAGGACTGCGTCATCGGCGTATAGAAGGCAACTGACAGTTAGATTACTCATTTTCGCTCCCACATCCATACTTTTCAATTCTTTTCAAAAAGAAACATAACATCTCTAAATAAAAGATTACAATAACTATGAGAAAATCTCATGTTCTAAATATAAATATAACACAGTGAAGTTGAGAATAACTAGATAATAATAATTTAAAAAATTTATACATTAGTACTTAAAAAAATATAAGTATTTAGAGCAATAAATTTAAAAAAAAAAAAAAAAAACTTAAATTAACTAAATAATACCTTTATTTCGTAAAATCATCATCATCAGTTGGTTGGAAGAAGTTGCCAAGTTGCTAACATACATATTACAGGGCTTATGACCTGTCTTTGACTGGGTCAACTGTTTTTGCAGAGCGATTATTAAATTAAAAAGTTACAATTACAATTAAAAAGTATTACGAAATGGAAAAAAATATTTATGAAGAAAAAAACATATCAAAATTTAAAATAATGGTCAAGACATATGTGATAAACAATCTATAAATTAAATATATTTGCAATGTTATTATTAGAACACACATAACAATATGTATGATATGTGTGCCCTACTTTAAGATTTAAATAAAAAATAAAAAAATAAAAAAAAAATATTCATATTTAAACGTAAGCCAGTATATATGATAATAATAATGATTTAATAATATTTTTCGTATTTATTTATTTTATTATTTATTGCATAAAATATGTATACATATTTAATAACAGGGAATCTATACAAAACTAGTGAATAGAAAATGAAAACGGAGTGTTCTCTGTTTATGATAGTCTTTATCTAACATGGCTCAGCCTGTTATACTATTTTATTTTTAATGCCGTGCGAATATTACAGCTTTGCAAAAACATCCCGTAGAAATGCAATATTTATAAACAAAATATTCTGCATAATTCCATAAAATATAGCCCTTGCCCATACTGACCATCGTGTATTCGGATGTGACAGGGTTTAAAGAACACCCTGTATTTTTTTATCAGTAATATCTAAGAAAATAATTGTTTAAGTATATGTTATTTTACTTATTTTAATGGCATGATTTTCAAAGAATCGAAAGATTCCTTACTTTTTATCAGCCTACAACCTTAAGAGGATGCGCGGTCTGGCTTTTCTTTGTACAAACGTATTCCCTTATTTTCTCCCTGGATTATAATAGCACTTGAGCGACGATTTTTTTACTCACTATAGGTATCCATCATTGGCGTGTCCCTATCGTTTTTTTTATTTCATAAATTTTCTTATGAAAATCTAAAAGCCGCTTCGGGCACACGGTTTAAAAATATAATAACTATTTTTGAAAAAAGCGAAACTTGGCCGACACAGACATTTACTTTATCATAATCTTTCTAAAAAGGCATCAGTCCGACGTCAAATCGCTCTTAGCCGCATACCCTCTTAATATTTATTTATAAAAAGCAGATTTTATGTAGTTCTTGGAAAGTTAGGTATTTTTATTTATATTGTAACACCATGAGCGAACAACGCGACCCCTTTGCCGGCGGTATAAGAGTAGTCAGTAACTATATTCTAACTTTCTCTAATAAAATATGTTATTAAATATGGCGCAACGCAAAAGTTAGTATGTAGTTCGTTGAGTATTCGCTATTGTATGACTAATAATGATTACATAAAGTATTTGGAATATTGCGGTAAGAACACATTGAACATTTCATTATAAAAAAATGCCAAATGCTATAATTTTAACTAATAACTAGGTTATCAATCAACGAATTTATTTATGTAGGTAATGACAAAGTGTGCGGTATCGATATTTTTGGTCAAAACATGTGGTTTAAATAATCAACAATAAGACAAATGTCAACAATCCTAATTTTCTTCAGCCAGATTTTGATTTCTCTTTTGAAATATTGTTTCATATCAGTTAACTTAATTTTATTTGGAAGCATATTAAGATTGTATCTGTATTGCAAAAGGGATTTTTAAAAACATAGTACTTTTGACTAAAATTGAATATTAGGGTTTATTTATTTATTTATTTTATTTGGGAAATCTACAGTTCTACATACATATTTATAGTAAACAAACAGATATAGTGTATAAACTCAGAAATAATAAAAGATTTCCACATAGTATACAAAGTTAGTAAAGAAAATATATTACTACTACTACTACTACTACCATCACGACGTTTCCCCGTAGGAGTAGGCAGCGAGAATAGACCGCCACACACGTCTATCCTGGCATACAATCCTAGCCTCTTCCACATTCATACATCTTGTCATACATGCCCTTCGGTTCTGTCTGCTTTTCATATGACCAGACTTAAGATTTTAGTTTATCTGATCATGCCACGTCTTCCTTGGTCGTCCACGTTGCCGTTCATTTTCGCCATATATACTTGTTTTACCATTCTTTCGTCCATCCGTTCTACGTGACCAAACCATCTCAGAGACCCTTTCTTAATCTTATTTTTTTCGTTTCATTTCATTTCATTTTTTTGCACCACAACAGGCCAGGAGTCCCAATTACAGTGGTGAATTACATTACAGAACAACCAGGCTTGAGAAAAATCATTATCAATTATACTTGTCTCAGATTTACACTCTCGCCTGATTTCATCATTCGTAACCCTGTCATACATTGATTTTTCCACACATTCGTCTAAGAGATCGCATTTCAACCGAGTTCACTCGGCTTTCATCCTTCCTCTGCCAGTTCCATGTTTCACTTCCATACATAAGTGTTGTAAAACTAAAACTCCGTTGTGCACTGCCAGTTTAGCTTCGATTGACATATTTTTATTAGAAATTACTGTGCTTAGTGCTCCGTTCATTTTGTTGCCCGCATTCACTCTTCTTTCAACATCTTTGGATATTGACATCTTTCATATTAGTGAAAAAAGGTTCAGAGAGGATAGCATTCTGGGTATTTTTATTTTACCATTTTTGTATATTTGAATTTAAGTATTATTTTTTTAGTTTTATACATGCATTGAAATATTTTGTAATGTACAAAAACGTTTATAAAATAAATAAATTGAAATGGAAATATTCTGTGCATTAAAAATGTGTTTGTGTAAGTTTTGCGAACGCGCCAGCACTAGATAATCGACCAATACATGATTGGATTAAATGAAAAAAACATATTTATAAACCAGTGTTTTGCTATTAAGTATCGCAGTAAAATTCAGACGAATGCAGAAGCAGTCTGTGTATATTTTATGACAATATCATTAGCAACTAACAAAGCAATGGTAGTCTATGTCACGCTCATAAGCGCGACTGAGCGCGAGAGAGACTGAGATTATTTTCATAACGCGTATGCCGTGCAATGTCATACCATACGCTTATTCACAGATACTACACAATGCGTTTGTGTAAGTTTTGCGAACGCGCCAGCTTCGACCAGTACATCACCGGGAAGGGTGAGTTTACGTGAGTTTTACAACGATTTGGACGGGTTTCCCTTACAAGAGTAATTGCAATGTGGAGAAGTTTATTGCTAAAAGAAATATCTTCCAGCCAATCAAAAAACAGACTTGCCGAAGTAAAAAATAACTAATAGATAACTTATACAGCGGCATATTACGCTCGAAGGGGAGTGGATAGCGATACAGCGAGGAGTGACAGAATTGAGCGCGAGCACACGTGTGCGGACCAGAAATAGAACAAAACCCACTACAGTCAACCGGATTACAGCTTACAGCTTTGTATGTATCATAAATTATAACGCATATTGCGTGAATAGGTTATAGTGATATTTAAAGAAAAACTTTATTTGTTTTTTTTTACATAATACAATTTTGTAAGAGAGGGTGGAGTCGGATTGCGGTCCTGTTGTAGTTAATTCCTGTCCGTAACATTCAATTCTTAAAAGGAAATCGGTAACAAAAAAATAAGTTGTTAACGTAATTATATAATTTACAAACAATATTTTGGTAATGTTCAAATTCAGTGCTTCAGAACAGCGTTTATTGAACAATAATGCGCCAAGCTATAGAGGAGATGTAAGAAAACTATTCTATGACTATTGGGTATTAAGTTAGCTACAGTTCGCAGCAAAACAATGGGCCGTACTCAGGTCAAGAATTGCCAAATGGCTATTAATTTGCATTGTAAATACTTTTAAATAAGTACCTGTGTATTTATCATTGCAGGGTTATTCTAATATATTTTTCTTTAATTCGCCTATATTTATTTTATAAAACTGAAAATACATGCGTGTGTTTATTTTTTATTTATTTATTTATTTTATTTGACACTTTATATACATATACAATAAATATACATATAAAGGCGGGCATATTGCCTTAAGGCAATTTCTTCCTACCTACCCAAACTGTTCAGTTTGAGAAAATTATAAATACATGGACACATTGAATCTTACAATTTTATACAAAAAAAGAATGCAAAGATAAACAAAAATAAATATATATATAAAAAAAATAACACTATACTATGAAGAGAGGAGAGGGGATGGGAAGGAAAGAAGAAGGATAAAGGAACAATTTAAATATTTAGATAGTGACATTTCAATCTTGACTTAAATGTAAATAAAGAAGGGGCGTCTCTAACATTAGTGGGTAGATTATTCCACAGTCGAGCGGCTACTACTATGAAAGAGGAGGCAAGAAAATTAGAGCGATGACAGGTTGATGACGATTTATTCATTTTATTCACAATAAACTTATGTTACATTTATTGAGACATAAATCCCTAGAAGTAACTCCATAGAAGCAAAGTCCTGTGTTGAGTTTGTTTGTTTGTCCATCACATTTCCGAAACGGCGAGTTTACAATTTACCCAAATATTTCGATTTTGGTGGCCATTTTCAACGAGTTGTAAATAACTCACTATTAGAAAATGGAAATCAAGTTGGGGTAGAGTGGGGTTCGAACCTCGGACCTCTGATCCGTAAGTCCGCAACACTAGCCACGAAAACACAACCCGGTTCGTCAATGTGAGACACTGTTAAAATAGGATGTATATTCAATTCTCAATTACACTTCTATAGAGGTGCACATGTAGTTCCGAAACCAGTAGGCAAATAAATAAATAAAAAGTGCATAAAAACAAAGTGTTCTTATTTAAATCATATAATGAATAACCACAAAATAAGTGCTTTAAAAATAAAATTTGAAATGAAATAAAATAACGGTTAATGGCGAGTAATTTTGTCAATAATTTCTTATTTCCGCCAAATTGATTCAGAAACTGACTTCTTCTCCAAGTTTCTGTCCAAATTACACAGAGACGGTCATGCGTGACAGCGTGACTAACTTCGGCTCGGTTGTCTGGTGATCGTAATCGATACCGTGAAGTTGGTAACGATCAAATTAGCAACCAAATTGACAAGTTAGTCGACTTGGATCGTGTCATTGATGGGCTAATCCTATGTCAAGTTAGAGAAACTCTATAATCGAATCAAATCAAATCACTAAAACCTTATTTTCAAGATGTATTGATGGATTTTTGTAATGAAATATACTCTTATAAATATTTTCAAATAAATACAAGCTTTTACCGTGGCATCGCTCACGTGAATATAGGGAGAAATTATTAAGGTAATTAATTATTTGTGTGTTTCATCAATAACAATTTTCCCGGTGGTATGATATATTTTATATTATTTTATTTTAAGTAGCTCGGTCTTCAAACTATCGCTATGAGAAAAACGATAAACCGTTAATCTACGGTGACGTTGCATCGTTATTCTGTTCCCAAATTCAAAATCAATTAAAACGAAAAGCAAACCAATCTTACCATAGATAAATCGATTCAATTTCTCAAATTTAAACAATTTATTTCAAGTAGATTCTTTTTGAGCTCCCGCCTTACCACCTACTCATTTTCAAATAATGTTGCTCATCGTAGATATATAAACAGATATTATTTTTTGGGATGTAAAACAAGTATCCTATTTAACTTCTCACCTCTCCAGCTACCCCTATGCAAAAAAATATGTCAATCGGTCTCTCCGTTGAGATGTGAAGGAAACACAAACGAACAAACAAACTTTCTTACATTTTTTTTTTGAAAATTTATTTATTGACCCTTACGGATTTTTAAATTCATTTTACAAAAAAATATATATGTCATTTTTTTATTCATACTCTGCTGTTGATAGTAATATTTTTTAAATCTCTTGAAAAGTTTGTCTGAGTTTTGTCTGATAATTTATTGTATAATTTCAGCCCCTGGTTTATTAGTCTCGACTGTCCTTGTCTCGTTTTAGAAGGTTGAGTATGATATTATTCTGATATTCTCGTATTGTGTCCATGTTTACTACAATTTTTTTCAAGTTTTAGTTCTCCGTCAACAATTACATCAGTGGCTAATTTATGAATAAATTTTAAGAATTCTAGTTGAAAGAGTTCTTTTATTGCGGTTAGATAGGGGAGGTCATATACTAACTTTAATTTTTTTTTTTCTGTCTTTGTAGTCTGTTTATGTCATTTTGATTTCCTGTTCCCAATAATAGTTGCATATAACATATTTTAGTTTTTACGTAGGCTTCATACATTAGACATTTTTTCTTTTTTGGAACAAAGTTTTTGATTTTTAAAAAAATACTCGATAATGTCACCACTTTGCTAATGAAATTGTTGATATGAATTTTCCATGTCAATTTTGTCTATTGTTAGTCCTAAGTATTTAACATGTTCAATTTCAGTTAGTCGTTCATCATTTATTATATTATTATATATTACAAAAAAAGACCGATCTCATCTAGATTTTTTTGCGTTTTTTTTTTACCTGAGAGTAGATACTAAACAAATAAAACAAAATAATAAATAGTAAATAAGTATCCAGGCACCCTTATTTTACCGTCGAGCCGTGTGGATTAAAACGATACGTGCGAAATAGGCACATGAGCGTAAACGAACATTAAAAAATAATACTTACCATTGAATTAATCATTAGTTGTGGAATGAGTTCTAATAAATTTATCGCACTATAAATTCATTTTGTAAATATTTATACAAGTATTTATTTTTATGCGAGATGTGAATGAGTCCAATTTTAACTCGTAGACTCGTTCAGACATTTTCTGAGTCAATATGTTCTGTAATTCCTCTCGGCGTCTAATTCTGTAAGTTAGTCTCACCGGAGTTTACTTCTGATTCGGACAAGTATCGGAAAACGATTCACACAACATGATTTAGAGTATATTCGCGATGAACTTCAGCATAGGTACACGTTCGGAAAAAATAAATAAAAAGTATTTTAAACCGTAGACAGCTAACCACCGAGTAATGTTACCACTTTTTGATTATGATTGATTACATTTTAATGGGAATTGTGTAACAAAATTAAACAACTTAGCCTAAATTTCAAGAGGTGTAATCTGCCGGTCGACAAGAAGTTATGTTTTAATGATATAAAACTTACCCTTAGAAAATATTTGTTTTTAACGAACGCTTATTTAATAAAATAAAAAATTTAAAAAACCTTTTTTTAACAAACTTTTTTTTCTACCGACCGACCGGTTTCAAAGCTACACAAGCTTCTTTATCAAGGCATAATAATTAACTTATGAACCTTATTCTATTTTATTTAAACAGTGTTTTCTAGATATAAAACGTAAACGTGGAATACAAAGTCAATGCTTCAAATTTAAATGTTATCTAAATGTTTATTTACGGAATTTTAAAATGGTTAAATTGTATGATTTTTTCACTCTTCATATATTTATTCTATTTTTTATTTTATTCTATGTTTTTTTAAATTTTATTTTGTTTTTTATCATTTTTTACTGTGCTAAGGTGTGTAAAAAATATTATATGGCTAAACAGAATGTTTCGAGTACGGCCAAATGTTTGCAGACAGGCTGGATTTCCTCCCTAGGGAGTTATTTAGATCTACATTAGTTGCAACAGACAGGAGAAACATTTTTGAGAAGGGATATGGAAGTCTAGGCATTTACAAGGTTTATGACCTGTCTTGGCGAATGTAACACAGTGTGTAAAGTGGCCACGTAAACCAGCCAAAGACAGGTCATAAACCCTGTAATTGTCTAGACTTCCATATTCCCTTCTCAAGAATGTTTTCCCTCTGCATTGCAACAAATTTAGAATGTTTTTTGTTTCAATCATACATTTTGAATTGACCTAAAGATTTTTTTTTATTAAAAAGTGTTTAGGTGTCTCATATAAAATGTATAATTTGTAGATCACGATATCTTGCAGTGGCAAGCGTTTAAACGATATACATCACTCTTATGCTTTACATCGGCCTCATCACATGTCGGCTTCGTGGTGTAATGGTCAGCACGTTTGCCTACCATGCAAGAGGTCTGACGTTCGATTTCCGACATTGACATGAAATATTTATTTAAAAAGGGTGTTTTCACACTAGAATATTTCGTAATCCCTGGACCTGAAGCGTAAGACTGATCTTCTTACCTTAATGTAACAAAAATAAAACGAAATAGAAAGGGAATAATGATGCATTTTTCTTGTTCGATAAATATTAAATGTATGTATCCATATATTAACTAGGTAATAAAATTGTATTTGCAACAACTATTTTGCCGTGCAGAGCCTAAACCGCCGTAACTCAATTTTGTCGTTATTGAGTTATTTGTTGATTCGTAATCAGCATTTAATACGTTATAAGTTTATCTAACTCGCTAGGAAAACTGGAAGGTTGTAAATTAAATATCTACCCATGCAGTAACATCAACTTTAGCCCATAAATGTATACCCATAATGTTATATTGTTATACGTTAAAATAAAAGCCACGTGTTTTGATTTTTTTATTTTAATATTATAATTTGATAAATAAACTATGTTTAAACGATTTGGTGCATTTGGCGGCAAACTTATATCACGACGGAATACAAAAGCTTGTAGTTCGATTAGACAAGTGTCTAAATATTGGTGGTAATTATGTGGAAAAGTAAATAAAACCGTGGTCCTTCATGTTAAAATAAAATTGTTAAAAGTGTTATTAAGATTATTTAAGCATTTATATTGATCCACAAAATGTATTATTTATAAAGTATTATTGTAGCATTATTTTTCTTTTTCATTATTACCTAGCTAAATACTAGCCACTTTATGTTAATGTTAAATTATTCTCAATTTAACTTTGTTATATTTATATTTAGAACATAAGATTTTCTCACTTTAATTGCTATCTTTTATTTGTCATATTAGATATGTTATGTTTCTTTTTTACTTTTTTGCAGTTTAAAAAAAAAATACTTTAACTAATTTGTTTAGTTTTAATTATTCAGTTAAATTATATAGTTATATTTCATATTATATATTACATAATGAATTGTTAACTGCTGTGATTATTTCTGTAAAACCTTTTATTGTAAAAGGTTCTTTGAACCGTTGATATATAAATAAATATCTATGTTTGCGTTTATATCATTTATAAATGTATCAAATCGCCGCTATTCTGATACAATTGGCGCAATTGACGAATACAAATAAACACGTTAAAGGTAAGAGTGTGTCGATTCGCAAAGTTCCTCATCTCGGTTCTCATGCCATCCCAAGTTCTGGACGAGCTATAGTCTGGAGCAGAGAGGAGGGGGTAGGAAACGGTGACATCATCAGGAAAACTAATTCTGGAGTCTAGAGGCGATCTCGGACCACTTAACGGGACGCGGGCGCTAGCAACCAGTGGCCGAGATTAATGCAATATTAAGTTAGCTTTACCAGCGTGCGAAATGAATTAATTTGACGATTTGGATAAGCTAAATTGCTAATGTTGTGTTATGACATACATACATAGGCCCTTTTCACACATGCCACGCAAATCCACCCGGCGCGGTAACTTTACAGCGTTCATCCTGCAAACGCATACACAACGTGTCAGCTTTTGTAGGGTGAACTCGGTAAAATTACCGCGCCGGGTGGATTGGCGTGGCACGTGTGAAAAGAATCCTAGATTACATACTGTAATTTACAATGAGAAAGAACCATTGTTTTTAAAAAAAAAAAATTTAATTGACTATTAAACAGAATCAATTTATTATATTTATTTTGGTCATTTTTAGTCAAAACACGCTAAACGTCAAAAAACATGACGACATGGAAACCGGAAATCTATCAAAACGTTGTAATTGATTGGTTACTGTTAATACGTGCTCACGTGAACCTGTGACATTTAAAAGTATGTAGTTCATTTTTATTATTTTTTTCGTACATTTTTGAGAAACTTCGCCATACAATCAAATAATCAAATGATTTTCATCATAACATTATTTTTTGGTTTGTGTATTTTTTTGTACATACACAAATCTGGATTTCTCCCGAGGGGGAGTAGGTATATATTTTTTTATCAGTATTCCTACAGAGATGAGGTAGAATTCTTTCAAATTCAGGATTATCGATATTCGAGCGTTTACAGGGCTTATGACCTGTCATTGGCTGGGTTGAGTGGCCACTTTACGTTTTTTACAACATTCCCCATTCCGCTTATTAGCGAATATCGACATTGGTACCATTTTGATTCCTGTATATATCTTATTAAATGAGAAAGCATTCACTAGCGTGTTGCTAATTAAAAATACTTAACTTCAATATCAATACATAGATGGTGCTCCAACACGCTAGTGAATGCTTTCTCATTTAATAAGATATATACAGGAATCAAAATGGTACCAATGTCGATATTCGCTAATAAGCGGAATGGGGAATGTTGTAAAAAACGTAAAGTGGCCACTCAACCCAGCCAATGACAGGTCATAAGCCCTGTAAACGCTCGAATATCGATAATCCTGAATTTGAAAGAATTCTACCTCATCTCTGTAGGAATACTGATAAAAAAGATTTTCATCATTTTTCTATTATTCTTCAATAAAAAAATACATCATTATATATTGCAGATCTAGATAATGTACAAATATGAAACCCACCCCATACATTTTTTTACACTAGACGTAAAATTTGTGTTGGTGGACTTGAGCCCTTTTCAAAATAACTGGTTCATTAAAAAAAACAGACAGAAAAAAAATATTTCGCATCTGTATATGGTATTTTTAAATGTAAACAAACCGTATGTACAAAATATATTGTAAATTTCTTTCTATATTAGTGTAGGACTCGCATGCACACATCAAAAAATTTACAGTTTACACTTAAGACAATGATTCAAACAAATATACAAACAAAACATCACGCCGTTTCCCCGTAGGGGTAGGCAGAGGATGGAGCGCTATATCACTCTGTCTTTGCATACAGACCTCGCTGCCTCTACATTCATACATCTTCTCATGCACGCACGCCGATTATTCCTACTCTTGACATGTCAATCTTCAAGTATTTGATGGACTTGATCGTGCCATGTCTTTCTCGGTCTTCCTCGTTTTCTGCATCCATCAACATTCGCATCGCAGATCCTTTTAGCCGTTCTTTCGCTGTCCATTCGCTCTACGTGTCCAAACCAACGCAGAACCCCTTTCTTAATTCTGTCGATAATGCAAGTCTCAGCCTTACACAACACAGTTCAAAGATCTCGACATTTGTGCACCTATCATGCATAGTTTTACAACACACTCGCCCAAGGGATCGCATTTCTACAGCATTTAATCTACTTTCATTATTATTTTTCTGTTAAATATAAAATATATATACAGGGTGTTCTTTAAAGCCTCTCACATCCGAAAACACGATGATCAGTATGGGAAAGAAGACATATTAGCATATTTAAAAAAATATTTAGAACGAAGAAATTAAAAAAAAAATATATATAAAGAAAAACAAATTGTTGCTTACTTCTACAGGGGAGAAGTGAGGGGAGCGCGGCGCAGTATCAGACTTCCCCCTCCCCCCTCCTCGTTTCTCCCCTGCAGAAGTAAGCAACCATTTGCTTGTTTTGATATTTTATTTTTTGAAATTTTATTCGTTCTAAAAAAATAATTAAATGTGCCAATATGTCTTCTTGCTCATACTGATCATCGTGGTTTCGGATGTGACAGGGTTTAATGAACACCCTGTATTTAAATATACTCTATACCCTATATTAGTAAGTCCGTTTAAACCATTTTTCTATTATTTTATTATTATGGCGGCCTCCGTGGTGTAGTGGTCAAGACGCTTGACTCACGCACGGAAGGTTCCGGGTTCGATTCCCGGTGAGAACACAAAAATTAAAATGTGATTTTTCTCAAGCCTGGGTACTTTGTGATGTAATTCACCACTGTAATTAGGCCTCCTGGCCTGTTGTGGTGCAAAAAAAAATGTATGTATGTAATGTATGTAAATGTTGCTATTGCTATTATACATTTATTCTGAATTCGCAATGCTAATTTCAATTATTATATCACGAGTAAAGACCCGCAACCGGTAGCGATGGCCGCTAGAATACTAAAGAGCTCCGGCTTAACTTGGATATACTATCGTGACTACTAAAACTTCCAGTCTTCAATCAAGTAACACATATTATCATAAAAAGCACCGAAAATCGTTTAAGAAAATTTTTATCGAAAAGAAATTCTTAAAACGATAAAAACGAAGCGCAAAGCGGGGTCACTTAAGCACAGTTGACTCGAAATAATATATGAGACTTATTTCATTTAATTTAATTTCATTTTTATTTTATTAAGTTATTTAGAACATTACAGAAAAAAAAATCTAATTCATTCTAAATAAATCACAAATGATAATAGATAGTTATTTTATTTTATTTAATTAACATAAACGGCAAATCTGCCTTTTACAAACATTTATAATACTACATATTTGGCTTAATATATATTTATTTTAAAAAAACATAAATTTCCTTTTAAAAAATTAAACGTAAAAATTATACAAGATTTATATTTTAAAAAATAACCTAAAAATTATACAGCATATTCAGTAGAAAGTTTAAATAAGAATACATTCTACAGTAATACAACAAGAAAATCATAAGTACTGTTTCATACAGCTAGGCAAAGTGAACAAAAAACTGTATATATTATGAAATGCATGAATAAATATAATTACCATTCACCATCTTTGAAAAAGTTCAAAAGGTTTATTCTATAGGAACAATACCCTACACTAAATATATTAGATAGTGGGAATAACTATTGCGGAGTTCATGAAGTCTATTTAATACGGCATTACAAGTATACACTGTCCGTGAATTGTTGCTACAAAACGGTGGCACCTGTCTAGTCATTCTTCCAGGCACCCTTAAGTTGATGAGAGATAATAGTTCAGGGCAATCCCATATTGAATTTACAATTTTGAATAAATTTAAAAGGTCTATATTTATGTTATTATAATAATATAACAAAGCGTAAAAAGAAAAATTATAAATTTATTTGAAATAAAACAGTTTGTAATTGTATTACCCATCTTGAGGTGTAAATATAAACTTAATTAAAAAACATACACAGATTAATACTTAGGTACTGATAGGGCCGGGTGAAAGGGGGAAGGAAATGTGAGATGGAGGGGGTGGGGTTTTCCTAATTATGGGGAATATTGATAGCAGGGGTGATGAATTTCGAAATATAATATTATTGATTTAAGTTTTCTCTGAATTTCAATATTTTCTAAGTAGTTCATTCTAATCCTTGTTAATTATGATTCATTATAATCTTGTGTGGTAAATTTACAAAGTGTTTTATTTAAAATAAATTCTAAATGTTTTCCCACAAAGTAAATGATGAAACAATAAATAATTTAGAAAAATTATATGTTGGAAAGTGCTTTCCTAAGGGAAGACCCACTGTCGTGAAAAATGTCGACATCAGGTACGAAGAGACCTACATCATTGGAATTTCCATCAAAAACCACCAATCACCTAGAAGAAGTGAAATGCCAAATGAACGTCCCTCCTCCTCCATTATGACTGATAGCCTAGCATCCCCAGTAAAAAGTCGGTTGGGAAGAGCCAATGATAATATCCACACTCTTTTAGGTACAGATAGCGCAGAAATTTCTTCTGTTCTCTCTCCATCACCAAAGAGTATCGAGGCTAATGTGCGACCAACGTCTCATACGTCTCTTCCTCGATGTATCTTATGGAAACGGCGGAATCTGAATATTATCTTTCCATTCAATACCTAACTACGGTCCATCTGCAAACATCTGCACCTGTTTTCAGCAATTTTTTGAAGTTGCTTTTAAATTAATTTGAGAGGATATGCGCAAGCAGAGCGGTTTGTTGAATAGGTATGTGATGTTCCTAACTAAAATCCAGGTCTCGTATTCCCGACTTCCCTACCCCAAAACATAACCGATTTTGATTTTTTTAAATGAAAGAGTAACGAGATAACCCTTTTAATACCCTGTCATTGCTCTAATTTTTTTGCCTCCTCTTTCACAGTAGTAGCCGCTCGATTGTGGAATAATCTACCCACTAATGTTAGAGACGCCCCTTCTTTATTTACATTTAAGTCAAGATTGAAATGTCACTATCTAAATAAATATCTAAAAGTAATTTTCTGCATCGGCAAGTTTTTCTTTTAAATTATGCGCTTTTTAGGGTTTTTGGATGGTTCTATAAAAGTCAATTTATCAACAAAAAAAACAAGCGATCGGAGCACGCTAATGGTGGCTATTTAAAGTATGTAAAAAAAAATCATCGATCTAGTGCCATAACCCCAAGAAAAAATACGGGAATAGGTTTATGTGAAGAAAAGTCTCAGATGATGTATCGATAACGTTCATCTTCATTTTATTAATAAATAACACTAAAAAAAATACAACAAAATTCACATATTATTATTTTAAAAAGAGGTTGGTGGTGATTTGGTACCAATTTTTGTTCCATTCGCTTCTCTGTCAGTTCTGCCGATTGGTCCGTTGGCGGAAACCGGAAATCTTTCACAACTTTCTTATCGTTGGTTGATTCATATGGACTAGTGACGTCGTTCAAAGTTGTTCGTTTTTATTAAAATAATTAAAAATATTTTTTTTCAAGAAAATTTGCCGCAAAATTTAACGCTCTAATTTTTACCGTGCGTAAGAAAGCATTTTTATATACAATTTCCCGTAGGGCTGAACTTCCTCATAGAATGTTTAAAATTACAACGAGAAATACACGATTTTGGCGAGAATTCTCTTTTAGTAAAGGCACAATCACTCGAGCACTTGATATTTTGAAAAACTTGAATTATAAAAATAAAACTTTTATTTTATTGGTTGGTTAGAAGAAATTGCCATTTGGCAATAAGCCCGCCAATGTACAAATAACATTATGTACAAAAAGTTGAATAAATATTTTATCATTTGGTCGTTTAATTTTTCAGTTGCATAAAATTAAAATATGATACACCAATAAGTTCAGTTAGCGGTTGCATACAAGACATTTATCTGTGTGATACGCTAGCATCTTTACTGTGACGAGAAGAGGTCGGCGTAATTAGCCATAGGTCAATTTATCAACATATTAACAATATTGACACAATGGGTTTAGCATAAAAAATAGGATCTTTCAAAATACAGACAACTCATTCATCGTTTATCAGATTTTTTCATTACGTATTTTGTATGTATTACAGCGGCCATGTTATTTAGAAGCGATTAACCCTTGGCCCCTGACGGTACAAATTTGCCCTGTAGCTCAATCACAAATAACTATCGACGTGCTAATAAGCGACGAGATAACAATTTCTCACCATGGTTGTTTATCGTATTCGCGATCACAATGGAACACCCGCGAACACCCAAAATTTTATATCAAAATATTTATATTTACATTTATTTCAACAGAGGGAAAACATTTTTGATTTCATTCCCTTCTCAAAAATGTTTTCCTTCTCTGTTGAAATAAATTTAAATATGAATAAATCCCTAGGAAATCCAGCCATTCTGCAAGCATTTGGACATACTCAAGCATTGTTGAATTAACTACCCGGTAAAAGAAAAGTATAAAAATTGTAAAATTGCCTTTTTTTATGCAGGTGAGATTCAACTAATTGAATTATTTCACCTTTATACTAGGCAACACCTAAAAATATTATTTTTTAAATTTCTATACTTCTTCATGGACCCATGGATGGTATAGGTATTTGTATCAAAAATTTGGACAAACTCAAAATATTGTTGATAAATTACTTGGTCCATGAAGAAGTATAGAAATTGAAAAAATAATATTTTCAGGCGTTGCCTAGTAGGTGATTTGGTTCAGCCGGATGAATCTCACCCGCGTGATAAAGGTTTCAGCTCTTTTACTTCACAAAAGTCAACAGATGGAAGAAATGAGGATATGTGGATGTTCAAACATGGGCAGAATGGTGAATGTTACACAGAGTGTAAAGTGGCCACTTAAACCAGCCAATGACAGGTCATAAGCCCTGTAAACGCCTAGACTTCCATATTCCCTTCTCAAAAATGTTTTCCCTCTCTGTTGAAATAAATTTAAATATGAATAACTCCCTAGGGAGGAAATGCAGCCATTCTGCAAGCATTTGGATTAGAATCTAGAATTAAACTAGAATCCTTAAAATTTATTCATAAATTCGCCACTCATGTAATTGTAGACGAAACTTGAAAAAAACTGTAGTAAACATGAACACAGTACGAGAATATCGGAAAAAAATATATATACAACCTCCTAAAACGAGAAAAGGACAATCGAGACTAATAAACCATGGACTGAAATTATAAAATAAACTAAAAGACAAAACTAAACAAAAGACTCAGACAACCTTTACAAAAGATTAAAAAAATATTATTATTAACAGTAAAATGTGAATTTTAAAAGTAAAAGTATTTTATAATGTGGGCGATCCATTGGGCTCGCCTCTCTGAGATAGTTTTGATTAGGTTCTTCCCTTCTACGATTCTGATGAGAACCTCGTCATTAGTGATGTGGTCTCTCTAGGAAATTCTTAATATTTTCTGTAGCACCACGTCTCTAAGGCCTCTAGTCTTTTTTCAGTCAATATAGAAATTTGAAGAATCAGTTTTAAATCGATTATTTTTGACATCACACCTTACCGCCTACTGATTTTCAAATAATGTTGCTCATTGCTGTATTTATTTTTTTTTAATTTTCGGGATGAAAAGTAAGTATCCTATTTTACTTCTCACCTCTTCGGATATCCCTATGCAAAACATAACGTCAATCAGTCGCTCCGTTGAGATGTTAAGGAAACACAAACAAACACACACACTTTCGCATTTATAATATTAGTATGGATTATGAAGGACATAGATCTTTATTTTAATGGGCGCAGAATAGGTAAATAAAAACTCTTTTTGAATAAATAGAAGGTCTTCATATGGCGGGAGCATTTCAAAATAAAAGGAAGTTACGCACTCTTTTCGTATAACACCAGAACTTGCCTAGTTTATTGATGTGCGTTAGTGTATTTTATATTTATGATCGTAGCAAATTCTTACTCAAAATTTAATCAAGTTTTGTAGATGTAAATGATTCACAAGTGTACCTGAATTTAATACCCACTCAAGCGCCTATAAACTAATATAATTTAATCCCTTCTACAATTCTCGGCCGAGTTACAAAACATTCACTCTTCATGAAAAAAAAAACAAAATGAAATTAATAACGTTATATTTTTTATGTTTCAATCAAATTTCTTGGTTTAATACAGCTTACAATTTTTTTTTCTAAAATTAATAGGGCAACACTAATGACTAACATGTATTGCCGGTGCAGCTGTATGGAGTGAAGGGTTGGACTCTCTAAGTCTCAACGATGAACAACATTGAGGTCTCCTAAATATTGCTGTGCAGAAGAATGCTGCGAATCTCATGGACAGATCGTGTCTCCAATGAAGGGTTTAAAGTAGCGATGAAACGAGTAGCGGTTTGGCCGGATACCGAATATCCGACAAGCCCCTAAGCCGGCCTCATGGACATCGTCTAAAAGAAACAGCATAAACATTCCGGCACTCGAATTTTTCTCATAGTTTAAAACAAAACTTTTATCGGGCATAAAAAAAAACAGGGTTAAGATATTTTTGATGAGCACTTATCGATCGTTGAGTTGCACATCAATATGGTTTATAAGTTTATTCATTTATAATTATAATGGTTTTGGGTAGTTTGACCCCATGTGCTTTATTATTTTCACGCAAATATAGTTTTAATCAAAAAATAGTTTTTGATAAATATTTTTTATTTTCGGGTTAAGTTCTTTTATTTAGGAGTGTATACTGAACACTGTCAAACGTTGCAAAACATGCAAAAAAAAACATTATTTAAATAATAACGGTTGCTTCCTTTTTCTCAAACAAACAAACGTCAATTTAGTTATGTTGAATTTTTCGTAGTAAAATATATTAGGTACTATTCGGGGTATCCTTTCGGATATTGAGCTACTATCCGGTATCCGTCCGGATAGTAAAATTAGGCCGGATACTGGATAGTTACCGGATATCCGTTTCATCTCTAGCTTAAATCATTACGAATAAAGGAGGGAGTTACTGACCACTTTATCGCACCATTAAAAAAGAAAGGTAAATAAGCATTACTAAAAAACAATAATTTTCTAAAGTATTTCTGATAAAAATATACTGAAGTTTACTTAAGTTATACAGTTAAAATATAATGACTTTTTGACCAACAAATTACGCCTCTTGAAATTTAGACTTAACTTAGGTACATTAGTACTCATATAAAGACAAAGTACTTGGCCGTTTTCACACCACAGCAAAAATCCACCCGGCCCGATGAAAAAACATAGGGTGGATTGATTTTTCTTGTAAAATAATAATATTTTAATGTATTTTATTTATTTATCGACATTTATTATTAACTAGTACATCATGAGACCGACTAATCTCCACTTGATATCCTTTAGCAAATTTTTACCGATGGGTAAAAAATGAAGAAATCAAACGAGAAGAGAAAATAATAAATAAGAATCCACCCGCCCTTATTTTACCAGGCCTGATGAATTAACACGATACAAGTGAAATGGGCCTTTTGGTATTTTTTTTCCCATAATAATTGAACGGTAATAAATCGAACAGAGAAGTTATTAATGAAAAAACTTATATTACGTTTTTATAAAAGAAATACAAGCATTTTAAATAACATGAACGTTGTGGTATTTTTGTGAAATTCTAGGTTAAATTATGCCTTATAGTTGAGTTCAAATTCTTTTTATGCAGACATGTTCGTTGTCTTTTTCAGAAATAAACTAGACTGGAAGTGAGTGCATAACACTTGTGTATGAAACTGAAGCGTGGACCTGGCAGAGTAAAAATGACTCGCCTACAATCTGTATTGAATGCCGCGGCGAGACTTATTTTCGGTATCTCTAAGTTCAGTCATATCACTCCACTACTTCGGGAACTACACTGGCTATGTTTTCCACAGAGGGTCGAATACAAACTCTGTTGGCTTATGTATAAGTCACTGCACAACTCTGCTCCGGAATATCTAACGGAATATATATTCTGCTATAGACAGCCACTGTTTTTATATAAACAATTGTTTTAATCGCCTTCTGAAAATGGTGTCTATCACAAAACCGGCATTTCTCAATTTGCAAAAAACACTCATATCACTAGAAAATCTTAATGAATTTTCAATTATCATTAAAACTGGTCAGATACATAATTAAATTCTGGTTTGTAGTGTAAAAAAACCCGAATATATTCCTTTTTTATCCATTGTTAAAGTCAAAAACAATTCAACTGATGTGTAGATCTGTTTATTCACTCTTTTCACAAAGGTGCTATTATCTCAGTTTCACTTTTCTATGGCTGGCTGCTTTCTGCATAACTACGTTCAAATATTCTCCATCATTGTTTTAAGTAATATCTATTACATTTTGTAAACTGAAGATTCGCCATAATACATTTTCGCAATTCGACCGATTGTGAAGCAGCGAAGTCTCTTTGATTGAGTTATAAGAGTATTGTATTGGGACGCTAGATGCGACGAGTTAGAGTTTCCGGGTTTAATTCCAATCATGTTTTGTTAGCACGCCATAAAATGTGACACTAAACTAATCAACTTTTATTATTTATTCCATAAATGGCAGTTAACAGGGACGAAGAAGAACGGGGATGTGGTCCCGCGGTAGTGTTGCGGACTCGAGGATCAGAAGTCCGAGCTTCAAACCCCGCTTTGCTACAAGTTTAAAAAATATTTTTTATAATTCATTGTAATGTTTTATTTTTGTCTTTTTACAATATATTTTAAACATACACTAAAACATAAACCAAACACAAAAATAAATTGCAGTCTCTGTTTTTCATACAAAATGAAGACTAACAATAGAAGACTAACAATAGACAGACAATTGACATTGACAATTCTTATCAACAATTTTATTAGCAAAGTGGCGATATTATTGAGTCTTTTTATAAAAATCAAAAACTTTGTTCCAAAAACGGAAAAAAATTATTAGAATAAATCTTATGTAAAAAGTAAAATATGTTATACGCAACTACTATGGGGAGCAGAATATCAAAATGACATAAACAGATGACAAAGACAACAAAATAAAATATTAAAGTTAGTATATGACCTTCCCTATCTAACTGCAACTAGAGAACATTTTAAACAAACTAAGCAATTAAATAAAACTGAACTCTTTCAACTAGAATCATTAAAATTTATCCATAAATTAGCCACCAATGTAATTGTAGACGAAGAACTAAAACTTGTAGTCAACATGGACATAATACGAGAATATCAGACAAATACCATATACAACTTTCTAAAACAAGACAAGAACAATCAAGACTGTAGTCAACATGGACATAATACGAGAATATCAGACAAATACCATATACAACTTTCTAAAACAAGACAAGGACAATCAAGACTAATGAACCAGGGACTGAAATTATACAATAAACTACCAGACAAACTTTTCAAAAGATGTAAAAAATATTATTATGAACAACAGAGTATGAATGAAAAAAATTTATATTATTTTTTTGTAAAATGAATGTAATAATCTGCAAGGGTTTATAAATTTTCAAATAAAAAAAATTAAAAAAAGAATTAACCACTTATTCTCTATTTGTGTTAATTTCAAGCAAGCCACGTCGTTTATTTAACTTCTGAAATTGCAATAGTTGAATGTCTAATAACAAAAATAAATATTTTTCTATGGTCTACAACCCTTGTATATAAACGCTTGTCGCTAGATAGGCTCTGTCTTGGGATACTCAAGTACTTGTCGACACAAAAATTTGGACATACTTAAAATAATGTTGAATATAAAAAAAATGTATGTGTGCAAACAATGCTTTACAATGGCTTCACTATACTGACGTGCAATCCCTAAACCGCCGCGCCGTAACTCGAAAAATCCAGTTCAGAGAAAAACTTTTCAAACAAGTAAATCGCAATATTTATGAAAAACACAATTTAAAAAAAAAAAAGATGAAATGATGACGATTAATTGTGTGAAAAAAACGTGACATATAAGTCATTAAACAAAAAAAGAAAAGAAGATTTTCGAATTTGCATCAGTTACAGCAGATAAAAGTTGTCCAAAACTAGTTAAAATGCAGTATTAAAACATGATACTGTAAAAAAAGCTACCTTTGGTAATTATTACAGCCTAAAATGCAGTATTTCATAAGGTTTACTCCGTTTTCGTTGGTTTTTGGAGAAAACTTACCCTTTAAAATATTTTTTTTATGAGAATAAGCAGTTTAAATTAAAATACGCATATATAAAAAAAGTTTAAATATCAAATTTTAATACGATTTTTTTTCAATACATGGCGTTTATTTTTACAAATAAATAAATTCAACATAATCAAGATAAAAATATATTATTTAAATAAAAGACGAGTGATACTTTAATCCACAAATTTGGAATATCCAGTGACCGGTTTCATCGCTTTCGCGACATCTTCGAGACTGGTATCTTTATTAAGTAGTTCAATGTATTTATACAAAACAGAGGTAAGGATAGATAAATCAAAATTATATGAAAGTTAATTAAATAAAGTTATTTTTATCTTAAGGATCATTACCAAAATTTTTTCGGGTTAACTAATGAGTTGATATAATGCTATTTTAATGAGTTAAAGTATTTTTTTTTTTAGTGTCATTAAAAAAGCATTATATCAACTCATTAGTTAACCCGAAAAAAAAATAGATAACGATCCTAAAGATAAAAATAACTTTATTTAATTAACTTTCATTTGATTTTGAATTATCTATCCTTACCTCTGTTTTGTATAAATACATTGAACTCCTTGATAAAGATACCAGTCTCGAAGATGTCGCGAAAGCGATGAAACCGGTCACTGGATATTCCAAATTTGTGGATTTAAGTATCACTCGTCTTTTATTTATATAATAAATTACAATGAAGTTCCATCAAGAATTTTCACTTAAATGTTTAAGATAAATATATTTTTATAATATTTTTAACTTAAATGTTTAAGATAAAAATATTTTTAAAAAACCGCATTTTAGTTAGTATTTTAATCATTTATGGGCTAAAAACTGGATATTACTGCATTTATAATAATTTAAAACCTTCCAATTGTCGTAGCGAAAAAAGAGTTGGATACACGCTAATTACGGAAAAATAATTTTGTTAAAGTTTTATGCATATATTCGTCCCAACTCAACACAGGACTTTGGTTCCACGGAGTTGGGATTTGTGACTCAATAAATGTTACATAAATATGTTTAGGTTTAGATTGAGATTTAGCTCTGAACGGCAGTATATTATTTATAGCCATTCTCATTCTCATCACCAAATACATTCAAACTTCTTTACTATACTTATGTGCGAAGTCAACTCGAATTCGCTTCATTAGTATGGTCCCCTCAATATAATGTATATATTCATCAAATTGAAAACATTCACAAGAAATTTATAAGGAGCCTGGAATATCGTTTTGGCAACATTGAAAATGATTACGGCGCATCTTTGATCAATTTTAATATAGAATCACTACAAAAAACGCGCCTTACATGTGATTTAATTTTTCTTTTCAAAATTCTCAATAATATAGTTGATTCGCCGTATCTTTTACAAAATATTGGTTTCCGTTGTCCTCTTCGCCATACTAGATTAAATTCCCTTTTTTACGTACCAACTTGTAAAAACAATTATACCTCGAATTCATTTATTAGACGTACCTGTAGAAATTATAATGGACTCAGTATTGATGTACACATTTAACTGCACGTTGCATTTGTACAGAAAATTTCTTCATGGAGTCGATTATTTGGGATAGTTGCTGAATGTGCATCTTGAGTGGTTTATGCTATGTATATGTGCCGCATGTAATGTATATGTTTGTGTATGTTTTATATGTGCGTTCATGTGTGTGCGTGGATGGCTCGGAGTGTACATTCGGTATTTTAATTTATTTTAATTTATTACCTCCATGGAAAACGCAAATGTCAACAATTATTCTTTTCTCACTTGAAATTCTTATTTATTTTTTTGTCACATTTAATGTTTATATCTTTTGCATAATTTATGAAAACTTAATTGGTCTTTTAATGTTAAAAAATGTCGTTTTTAATACTTATTATGTATGACTGTATGTTTTCTGAATAAAATAAAAAATATAAAAAAAATATTTGCAGTTTCATTATAAAATGCATCACAATAAAACGCACGAGAACAGAGTGTTCGGCACAAAAGTTGGCAGCTGTCAGTGGATTATGACAGTCATAAAAAACAATAAGAATAAAGGAATTGTAATAATTATTAATTATAATAAAGTTTTGACCTTGCCTTCTCAGCAGGAAAATACGAGCGAGTAGATGGGTGAGTAATGTCAAGATGTTTCCTTTTTAGTACAATGGACTGTTTTTATTTTGACGTGTTAGTTTGTATCTATTTACACAAAATATTGCGTATTCCCAAAAACATGATATTTACGTGTATAAAGCATTGTTTTATTGTTGTGACAATTATCTTTATGTAGCAATAAATACCAATTTTGTGTGACAAATCACATACTAATTGCAAGTTAAAACGTTTCCGATGACTACAAAATGAGTTTTTATTTAATTGGAAAAAAAACAACAGGTTTTACATACAATGCATATATAAAATAAGAGTACACAGAAACTAAAATGATAAAAACCGTCGATATAAATTTACCACAGCGATATAAGTTATTAATATTCACAATAAATATATATGCTATGAAAGATATCAGTTTCATATTGATAATTACCTTAAAATCACTAAAAAAATATTTAGGCATTATAAATCAATAAAAATATAAAATGGAAGGAATAAATAAATAATATTGTAAATAGAATGAGAAAACTTATATATGTATTTATTAGATTAAGAAATATATTAACTATCGAAAAATAAAAACCAATTTACTTTGCATTAGCCCAATCCATATTATAAACAGTACGAAATAATCGGACTTTTCCCTGTAATATTAAAATTAATATCCAAAGGAATTACATTTTTATATATAATTTTTAAAATCAAATTGTTAAAAAATAAGTCTCAACAAAAACGCGACATGACAGTTGTGACGTTAAGATTCGTGACGACGTTTTTTTTCAATTTAAACGGTCACAAACAAAGGTCAACATTTAACCGAATCGTGGCGTATTAGGGGGGCGTAGCCACTACAATGAACCGTAAAATAATAAATATTTTTTACGATACTACTAAGCATTTTTTTTTTATTCAACAGTATTTCATAGACCCCTATTAATTTATAATTGTAATAAAAAACTTGTTTTTGCCAATTTGCATACACATAATCAAAAAAAATATTAAAAATATATATTATTGTATATTTTTGCTGCTGTCCCAGTAAAGGTTAACTCAATTGGAAAAACGAGGCCATAACTGTCTATGATAAAGGCAATGATAACAGAAGAAAAATGTCTATTTTAATGTTCACAGTAGATGCTCCTAGAGTTCACAGTTCACAGGTCATGCTTTATTATAAATATTATATTATAATAAAATACTTCATAATCGAGGCCGAATCACATCTAGTATAATTTAAAAAAAACTTTATTTCGTCTTCTGCACCACAGCAGGCTAGGAGGCCAATGAGGAACTTTAGCCCTACGGGAAATTGGATACAAAAAATGTTTTCTTGTGTGCAGTAAAAATTAGAGCATTAAATTGTACGGCGAAGTTTCTTAAAAATGTCCGGAAAGTATAAAAAAAAATATTTTTATAAAAACGAATTACTTTAACGACGTCACCTCTGACGTCACATGCGGAGTTATTTAAAAAAAAAACAAAACTTTTAAAAACCATAGCGCTGATAATACGATACGTAAAAATATATATATTTTTTTGTCTAAGGTTAAACCCTATTAAAAATATAAAAAAACCACTGAACTTCTCATTACAGTAGTAAATTGACAGGCACCGTAGCCCCGTGGCGCAGTTGGTTAGACAGCCAACTGTGAAACTGGCGTCGCGGGTTCGATTCCTGCCAGTTGTAAGTAAAAAAAATCCAAGAATGATTTTTTTCTCAACTCTGTGGGTGTTGTGGTATATTTTTCATAACGTTCTTTCCCACCTGCTGACAAGTCTCTAAAATATAGGCTTAGAGGGTTATTCGTTAAAAAAAACAAAAAAAATAGTATTACAGCACATAAAACACCTAGGCTTGATAAAATATATTGAATTTTTGGAGGCATTAATTTCGTAATTTAGAATCGTTTTTTTAAAATACGACATTCGCTTAAAACATAATTTTTCAGGAGAGGGTATTTTGTGATTCGCGTCAAATTTCGTTGACAATCTTTGAATTAAAAAATGACATCTTACAACTAAACCTGAAGGTAATCTTATCGTGAGTTTATAATTTTATTTTATATGTCATTAGAACCCAATATAAATTATTAAAATTAGGGTTTTTAACGTTAAAATATCGTTTTATCAAAACACGATATTTTATCGGGCAAGACTAATACCCGTATGCAGAGACAAACCTTAAGGTGAGGAAAGTACATTCTATTGTCTTCACCTTCGGGTTATTCTTTGGATTTGAAATTAGAATGTACTTTCCTCACCTTAATTTTTGTCTCGGGTATAAGACTTTTTTAAGCTGGTTTTAAGCATGTTTGGGGAGTTATTTTCAGGTAATCGATGCATCTCAATACTACGCAATTTCTTTTTAATGTAATGGAACAGCGTAGAATTACAGAAAAAACATTACTAAATAAACAAATTAATCAGTTCTTTATAAGCAATGAAAACAATTATTATAATCAAGGGTTTTGACCTTGATAGCATTACAAGTGTATTGTGTTGTATGTACATACACATGCACAAAATTTATAATAAAAAGCGGAAGTCGTAAAAAGGAAGTCAATCGAGTCATTGCTTCCCGCGTAAACGATTAACGAGAAAAGTAATATTTATTATGAATTATTTTTTATAAAGCTCCTTTTATTTATTATTTGATTAGATTAGTGAAGGACGGGAAGGGAAGAAGGGAATTATTAAACAGGAAAAGATAAAAACTCAAATTAACATATCATAAAAGTCATATTCATAATTTATTCAACTTTTTGTACAGAATGTTATTTGTACATTGGCGGGCTTATTGCCAAATGAAAATTTCTTCCAACCAACCAATAAAATAATAGTTTTATTTTTATAATTCAAGTTAAATATTAAAAAGCTAAAAATATATAAAAATAGAAATAAACGTATTTGTTTATAAATTACCTAAAATCAAAACTAGTACTCAATGGGAAAAAGGAAAAAAGAGGAAAGGAGGAGAGATTAAAAAAGAGAAAGAAGATGTTTCTTCAGACGTGATTTAAACATAGATAATGTAGTAACATCTTTGATGGTGGATGGGAAATGATTCCACAGTCGAGCCGCATGGACACTATATAAGTTAGAGAAGAAAGAGGAATTGTGGATGGGTATTAGGAGAGTGCCTTGAGAATTAGAACGAAGAGATACACCAGAAACTGATAAGCGTTGAAATTTTTCACGCAGGTATATAGGAGCGTTAGGACCATGAAGTACATTGAAAAGAAATGAGAGGGAGTGATAGTCTCTCCGGCGTCTAATTTTGAGCCATTTCAGTTGCCTACGATAATCAGAAATGTGGTCATATTTCCTAAGACCAAAAATGTACCTTATGCATGTATTCTGAAGTCTAAATAAGGTTAAGGTGTAGACTGAAAAATATTTTGCAGCTTAATTCATTAGTATGAGCTCGCCAGCATAATATAGTATGAAAGTCACAAATATAAAATAGAAATAGTCCAAAATAAATTATTACAACTAGCCAGCAACAGTTACTTGCTAGAAAATTTGGCCTGGTTTCATTGGCCCGATGGGATCAGTTGTTCGGTCCTTCGGGCCTCGGTTGATTAGGATCTCGGGCACCTAGAAACATAGCCCTTTTGGGCCACAAAATGTATTTTTTATTGTTCGAAGCAATCGAAATGTAATAAAAGACTCATGTCACTTAAATGATGTTAACAAAACCAAACAAAATTTATAGATATAATAATATATTAAATATGTACGCAAAAAGTTCGATTAGTGAGCGATTAACATTGAATAGCGAAGAATCTGTAATTTAAAATACTATTCGATAATTTATAATAATTTCCGACTGTTACATATTAGTAAATTCGGCACTTTGGGCCTCATTTAATCAGCCTTGCGGGCCTTAATGAATCTGTCCTAATGGCCTTATTAAATCAGGCCTACGGGCCTCAGTTGATCGGCTCTTAGGGCCTGGGTTAATTAGTATCTCGGATGCGCTATATTCGTTTTCCATAATACAAATTAGAAACAATATTTACGAATCTTGGCGATTTATAAGTTATCTATAATAATAAAAGATATATCGCACCTTTATAAGAATAGTGACACTACGAAAAATTATTGATTTTTAGTAGTGTCTCTTGTATTATTTTTTAGATATATTTTACGAAATTCGTACTTACTCGTAAAAACGAACATAGGTACTATAATATTTCAGATAAGCAACTGATTTATCATGCGTAGACAAAATGGCAAGTATGCCAAGACATTTTTTTTTCAAATGGTCACTTATCACTAAAAGGTTAAGAACCACTGCTCTAGTGCCACAATTAAAAAAAAAATTAAAAAATTATCTATATTTTTTCTATTATAATTTTTATTATTTTGTATATTGTTTTGATTATTTTGTATATTGTTTTAATATGTTAATAAATATTTTTGATTTATATATCAAAGAGTCCCGACTTAACACGAAATTTTTTAACAAGTCGGGGACGGTGATAAAATTGTGCATTTAAAAAAAAATCCAGGAATAAAACACGTGAATACGTTTGTATGAAGAAGTCAGACCGCGCATCTCATAATTTATTATTTTTTAAACATGAATATCATTTTAGCATTCGTCCAATAAACGTATTTTTTACAGCGTTCGCATGTTTCGTCTAAATATTAAATTTCGTTGTTAACGTTACTAGAGTTTTATGAGCAAACAAGGTCGGGGACGTTTCCATTAAATAGCGGACAAACCGCAAATTTGTCATTTAGCGATATTTGTACACTACGTTATATCAGCGAATATTCCATTTCATTATAAACAAATAAACCAACACGCCGTTTTGAATCTACCGTATTTTATTGTTAAAATTCTCGAACGAAAGCTCAATATACACCTATTAATAATCCACCTCAATATACACCTATTAATAAAATACATAACACTGGCAATGACATATTTAATTTATCACTGCCCAACTAAAAAAATATAGTTACCAATATATTCTTGGAAAAAAGAGAAAATCAACTCTAATAGATCGGGTTAGAATAGTCATGATTTGAGGAATGCAGTTGGTTATTTATTTGATTTAAAACCGCTAAGTATAAAATATGCAGGTTTTTGTTTATACATGTGTATGTATTTATTTATTATAATATATATACAGCCAAAGCCAATTGACCGCAGTTATGCAGAAAGCAGCCAGCCACAGAAAAGAGAAACTGAGATAATAGTAATTTTATGAAAAAAGTGAATAATCAAATCTACACAATAGTTAGAATATTTTTTTACTTATGCGTACATTCATTTTATTATGATATAAAAATGTATTTAACCAGAACATAAGATGTGCATTTTGCAGAAAACAGCCATCCCTAGTAAACCTTCTGATATGTTGTTTATTTGGTTACTTTTTTTTCATCTTATTATGAATCGTTTTTTCAATTTCTAAGATTTCAAAGTAATCTGATTTTGATATTTTATTTTCAGCATGAAGAACTTTTAATCCAGTGTCTTTATTGAAATTATAATTATTTTCTATCAGATGGTTTGCGAATTCAGAAAAAAATATTATTATTTAGGCACCTTAAGTGTTCTTTTACTCTAGTACTAAAGTTTATTTGAGTTTTTCTAAAGTAGATTGAATCGCAATCATTATCACAAAGACAGTGCTTCAAATATAAAATTTATATTGTTTTATATTTATATTAGGGTACTAAGTTGTAAAGAATCACTCAATTTATTTGGTATAATCACTTAAAAAATATTTTAATAGTGAGTTAAAGAAATTGTGGTGATTTTTTTAAAGTCTGGCTGACCCCACAACATAAAATATGCATTTTGCAGAAAACAGCCAGATCTAATATTGAACGATACCTCATCCAAACTTTGAATGTACGAGGTGACATTTTGTATTAAAACATGTTTTTTTATTACAAGTATATTTCCGGAGGCATTAATCTTCCCATCAGCATCTATACCGTAAAACACGAGTGATACTTTAATCCACAAATTTGGAATATCCAGTGACCGGTTTCATCGCTTTCGCGACATCTTCGAGACTGGTATCTTTATTAAAAAGTTAAATGTATTTATACAGAACAGAGGTAAGGATCTGTATAAATACATTTAACTTTTTAATAAAGATACCAGTCTCGAATATGTCGCGAAAGCGATGAAACCGGTCACTGGATATTCCAAATTTGTGGATTAAAGTATCACTCGTGTTTTATTTATATAATAAATTACAATGAACTTCCATCAAGAATTTTCACTTACAAACTTAAATGATCTATACCGTAATTTCATGGTTTACCTCTTCGTTCTAATTCTCAAAGCACTCTCTTAAGACCCATCCACAATTCCTCTTTCTTCTCTAACTAATATAGTGTCCATCAGGGGCGAATGCTCCTTATAATCGATTACATGCAGCTTACCATATTTTTTTGACATCGTAAGTGATGTTTTATAATACTGTAGTATTATTAGGAAAAAACACATCACCAAAAAAATATATTACTTTTCTTTGGTTATTAAATTTATATCATATTCCTTTATTCCATACAGCGACCAGTTGCGCCTCTGTTGGCCAAATTATTACTACTGGATTACACGAGATTACTCTGCTCCCTTTAAAATCACTAATTCAAATACGTCTTTAACCTAAAACTTTAGAATCTCGTTCGAAAAATTACACTTGCGATTACAGTAAAATCTTGCAGCTTTCATTAATGCAATTTAGTCTTTCGATACTTTTTCATACGGGCTAGTATTCTTTAAAATACATAAATTTGACTTACGACAGTCTAAGGGAGGTGACAATATACGCACTCGTTATGTGTAAGAAAGAGATAACGAATATATTTTGTATGTCGTAAGTAATTTAGCATACTTATGTTTCGGTGGTTTGAAAGTAAATTTGCTTTAAAATAAATAAATATTTTGATATTTTAATCGAAACGAATTGATATTTTAATCCATTATATAGTATAAATCCTTTGGTGGGTTTTAAAAAACAAAGATTCGATTATTGTTTTTTAATTGTAATTCATTTTTGTGCATACGATGACAGTTGAATATTGTAGGTTATTCTTCAGTATCCATTTAAACTTTTGAAATTTAGTTAGAGTTATGATAAAAACGTTACTAGTGTATATGTTAAGAATAAACATATATGAAGAATTATAATATGTATAACTTATGTCGTTTTGTGAATAATAATGTGATATAAAAGTCGATGAAACATGATTCTTAAAACGTAATTTATGTTTTGTTTGGTGAACTATCGTACTCGGTAAGGAGTACTTTTAAATTATTATAATTTATTAAGAAATAGTGTTTTATTTCAAGACAAGTTATAATAGTCTGACTTAACCAAAGATGCACCGGTGCGCTAATGAATTATCCAGTTTATTAATAACTTTTTCGACGCTTAGCCCAAAACGCGAAATAGCTGCGCGGATGGGTCGTTGCTTTCTAATGACGTAGGCGGGGGTTCGAATCCATAGGGATTCCAATATTTTTTTTGCAACTATGTTTTTTTAAATTGTATTTTTTAAATCAAATGTTTTTGCTACATTAGAAAATATTTTTATTGAAACAAATAGCTGCTGGAGCCATTTGTTAGGATTTATTTTTTAAATATAAAATAGACTTGTTTTTTATATGCCATACTACCGCTATGGACATTTTATCCGAATTTTTATAGCTTACCAATTTAAAAACTCACCGCTCGCCACTGGTGTCCATGCGGCTCCACTGCAGAATCATCTCTCATCCACCATAAAATATGTTACGACAGTATCTCTGTTTAATTCACGTCTGCAGAAACCTCTCCTTTCTCTTCCTTAATCTCTACTTTCCTATTTCCTCTTTTTTCTTTTTACCATTGAGTAATAGTATTGATTTAGGGTAATTTATATACACATACATTTATTTATATTTTTATATATCTTTAGCTTTTTTATCTTTATTTTCTATTGAACATGTTTTAACTTAAATTATATAAATAAAACTTTTATTTAATTGGTTGGTGGGAAGAAATTGCCATTTGGCAATAAGCCCGCCAATGTACAATTAACATTATTTACAAAAAGTTTTTTTTTTTAAAAAGATTTTCTTAGTGCTGTGGGCAAATTGAGAAATGCCGTTTTTGTGATCAAAACTATTTTCAAAAGGTGATTATGACAGTTTTTTTGTATGAAAGCGGCCTTGTTGTTTTTGGCAGAACATAGAATTGACCTTACGGCATCTGATAACACCAAAATAGATTTTTTTTAAATAGTAGACTGGCTTCTTTCTGCATAATTACGTTCAATTACAACAATTTTATAAAGAAACATGTGTACAAGAAACTGAACAAAAAATACATAAAACTATGGAGCAAAGATAAACATGGGCAATAAAATAATGGTATACAATATATTCATAATCACGATCAACGTATAAGACTTCGAGATAACCCATGTCGATCCGTCTTCATCCCACACTGTGTTAATGGCGAAGAGATCTACGGAAAGCCGGAAGATCTATCCCAAAGAATTTCAAGTTGAGTGACGAATTGACATATCTACACATTCTGGACATTTGGGTATAAAAACAAAAATTGCTGTTAGAAGATTTGATAAGTAGCAGATTTTGACTTCTGGTTAATATCTCAAATTGTATTATTATTTTTATATATAATTTAAATCTTACATGTTCAGTACTAGATGCAACCAATACTTAAATAATTAAATACCGTGGTGTACACATACATTTACCATAACTTAAAATAGAAATACCATATTAGTGAAATAGTTGAACGTATTAGAAAATGTATAAACATATTTACTAGATTAAGGAATATTTTTAGAATTAATAATAATTTAAAAATAGCATATTACTGAATAGTACAATCTTTATTACAATATGGTGTTTTTTGATGGGGTGGTACATATGCCCTAGCATAATGCTAAAATTTCATAAATGCTAAAAACCGATATTTATGTACCGAAAATGAGTATTTTTGCATGAACATTCAAAGTATCTTCGCCGGTAATCTATCATTGAACATGTTTGGAAGAAAAAAATGTATGCATATTCCGCTTTTCATACAGAAAACTTAATATTACTCAGTAGATAAAATTAAAGATTTTTTTATATTTTTTTATTTTTATTTTTAATTTTTTAAATTTTATTTTTTATTTTCTTTTATTTAGGAAACATACAGTACAGTTACAAAGTTTAATATTTTACACAATTAGACTTAATTCTAATGGACCAGTGAAGTTTCCATATTATAAAGCAATTAATTATATGTAAGGTTAATTATGAAAGTATAAAAAAGAGAAGGAAAAAGAAAAACATAAATGAAAGTTGTTGAAAAATTAAAATTTAAGTGAAAAAAAGATATTTTAAAGTTTGTAGTTTGTAGTGAGTATTTACAAATGGAAATAATATTAAAAATGAAGAAAATTTGTAAGAGTAATTAAAAATTAAGAATTGAAATAAAGAATGAAAAACATGCTCAGATGAAAAAATAAAATAAAATAGATAATTATTGTTATCATAAAACATTTTTCACTTTGTGGTATGACATCTTACACTTATTTGTTTATACATTTGTATAAACAAATAAGTGTAAAATGTTCAAAGTAAAAATGTAAAAATTCAAAGAACATATAAGATGTCTGAGTAATAATAATTTTTCAGAATTCGCAAATCATCTTATATCCGAAGACCATGAATTTAATCAAGAAACGTGTGTAGAAATTTTGCATGTCAATAAAAATGGTTTTCGTTTAGATAATTTAGAACGATTAGAAATTAGTAAATCCATTAATCAAAAACTTCAAATAATAAATAATCAGTTAAATATAACTTCGAGTCCTCTTTTAAAACTATTCCCGTTATGATTTATTTTATCTTCTTTCTCTCTCTTTCTTTCAATTTTCTGTCTCTTTCGTACAATATTTTATTACATAAATAGCAACGCGTGTAATTATAAGTTAGTTAAATTCCTGACGATGAGGTAGTAACCTCGAAACCGGTCGAAGTGTAATTAAAAAAATTAAGTGGTTTATACAAATTTATAAACAAATAAGTATAAAATAAAATAGTTTTATTTATTTTTTTTTAAAAAAAGGAAAAAGATAAATATACACATATTTATTTTAAGGGAGTCAAAGAATCTTTAAGTGAAATATAAGACACTAAATTTAAGTCAATTTAAAAAACATCTTCAAAATTAATGACACATTATAGTAAGAGCAGCAGTATATTGATTTTATTAACATATATAATATAAGTAATTAAAAGTAGTTTAAAAGTATAAAAACATGCCAATGCAGCAGAAAAAAAAAGAATCGTAATCCGTGAATCCAATTGTAATCGGGGCCCAGGCCCTGCTATTTCTATTCATTTTACATGCACATATATCTGTATCCTTAGCAAATTTAAAAAAAAAAGGTTTCGAACCTCAAAATTCCTCTTTTGTAACTCTCTACACTGCCACGGGTCCGCATACAGATATTAAATTAATATCGCAGGTGGATATTGTTAAGCAGGTGGTATAGGAAGGAAGTTCCGTGTATCGATTGTGAAGCCCTCCCCAGTCTAGACAGGAGATGACTCAGAGTTCGTTACTTGGTGTCACGAAAGAACGGGAGGTAGGAAAAAGCCTTAAATTTATGGGTTGCTCCATAGTTTATGCCATAACTGTCGACTGTTACCAAATTTGGAGGCGTGGTTAGTAAAGGTATTGAGAACTAGTAATGCGCCTAACTATTAAATAAAATAATTCATTACCGATTATGAGAATAACCGGTTTGCACTTTTAAGAATGTATATATATATATATAAAAATAAAATATAAAAAATAAAGAATAATTTAAAAAATATATATTTATAGATGACAACCATGAAGTTTCGCATAAATAAATTGTCTATGTTTTTATGAATGTATGTATGTGTATGCGCATGGGTGTATGTACGTGTGTGTGTATGTACATGTGTATATATGTGTATATTTATATATACATGTGTGTATATATGTGTATGTCTGTATGTATATGAATCAAAATGTATATCCGAATAAGTTTATATTTTGTTTGTCTGTGCTCTATATTAATTTGTTAAGTATTATAATATATTAAAATGTAATTGCCTAGCTTGGAACGGGGTATGTACCCTTGTTAGCTGGGCAAAGTGAATATGGAATTGTATTTTGATAAAGAGTGTGAATAAATAAATAAATAAATAAATATATATATGAGCAAAAAATGCCGAGACTCGACTGACCAAAATTTGGCAAGATCGGGGCATCTCGAAAAATACTAAAATATTCATGGTGCGTACGCTTGTGTTCTTAATATTCTTGTATGGCGCAGAAACGTGGACAACTAAAGCACGTGAACAGGAGAGAATAGATGCCTTCGAGATGTGGTGTTACCGTCGAATGCTGAGAATACCATGGACAGCCACAAGAACAAATGTCTCCACACTGGAAGAACTCAACATAAAAGTTCGCCTATCGGCCATATGCTGCCAACGAATGCTGCAGTTCTTCGGTCACATAGCTAGACGTGACCCAGAAAATTTGGAGAAAATAATCATCACGGGCAGTGTGTCAGGACGAAGAAGTGGAGGCAGAGCTGCAGCTCGAAGGATCGACCAGGTGAAAACAACCTCATGGGCGACCCTATATGGAGCTGTGGAGAGGGCGCAGAGCCGTGAAGAGTGGAGACGCTTTGTCAATGGAATGGCTGGTGAGCGTACCAATGATCACGACCCTCAGAACTGAGGAACGACAGAGAAAAAGAATAAATATTTATTAGATTAAGGTATATTTTAAAAATCAATAATTTAAAAATAGTTTATTACTCAATTGTACAATATTTGTTACAATATGGTATTGTTGGATGGGGTGGTGGATATGCCAAAATAATAAACCCTCTTCAAAATAGTACAAAGATTAATTAGTAAAGTAATTTTAAAGAAACCCTCAACATTCAATACAGAAAGTCTATATGAATTATTTAAAGTTCATACAGTAGACAGTATTTATAAAATAAATTCCTGTATACAAATTTATAAACAAGAAAAAATAAAAGAATTTGAAGTGAATAAGTCACTCAGATACCAACATAATATTAAAATCCCCAAATCCCACACAAGCCATGATCAGAGCTTCGTCTTGAAAGGTGTCAAAAGTTATAATAATCTCCCCAATGAACTAAAAACTATTAAAACTAATAAACCTATAAATAATTACAAAGTAAATCTAAAGAAATTTTTTGAACAAGTGTAAAAACTGCATTAAATTTAAATGAGTATGAATGAATTATTATTTTCTGTTTTTCTTTATATATCCTGTGTTTTTCTTTTTTTTCTCATGTACTCGTATACTCAATATTTTATAAACGCTAATAAATAAATAACTATAACAGTGTAAGTCACTCTCCAAGCACAAGAGTTAGTCTCTTTTTTTGGAGAGTTACAGCTATAACATTTACTAGATGTATAAAAGTAGATTTGTAGAGACTTAAAAAAACATGTACCATTTATGAAATTTATTATTTTTTATTTTTTTTTAAATCTTATCAGAAGGCGCGTTCCGCCATACTGTGTATGGCGGCGCGTTCCCTGAATATTTGAAATTATGTATACTTATTATTTAAAAAAAAATATAAATATGAAAAAAAAATCTACAAATATTCAAAGTGGTAGCAAGAAATGTTCGAGCGCACGTGATTGACAAAATCAAACAATATTTTCAAAATACATTCCTACCTACATTTACGTATTTCCTATATAAGCGCACTGAATACTAAAGTACTTTGGCCTTTAAATCTGGATACTCTCTTCCTGTTGAGTCCAGTTCTATTATAAATGTTTGAATTTCCGCGCACGCGCATTAAGATCTTAATACTGTCATATTGTTCCACGAGACTCATAGAGATAAGAGCATCCAACTCGTGCAATGCAAATATAAAACGACTTTAATAACATATACCATGAAGATTTAAATAGCGTGTTATTGAAATTTGTCCAAAATTCAAGAACATCTCGAGTTTAAGGTACTGTCCTAATGTAAAAGAATTTGGACATACCTAAAATATTAAAGTAGTTGCACTATCTAATGTTCTGCTTGAGTTTAATCATCCATATTTATACTATGCACCAATACGACGATAATAATGACATGATAAAAATCTGTTTTCAAACATCTTCATTTTATGATTTTTCATCAATTTGACGAATACCCTATTGTACTTTATCTAAAAGAAACTTTTAAGGGATCATGGCAGGAAAGAAAGTGAAAAAAGTAGAAATTTTCCGCAATAACATAATCAAGAGAAGAGTGTCAAAGCAATCTGTAAATTTAGCGAAAACGATTATTAATGTGAATAAAAAATAGCTGGTAGGTTTCCTTCTATGCTCACTCTTAATTTCACTCTGTATCCGGTGGATGAAGAATACAGTTATGCTTGGGAAATAGAACCAGAACTCTGGACGAGTGTTTCGATTCGATTACCGCTCTCAGAACCGTGATTATGAATGGCTATCTTCATAGGTACACACATGAGAGTAAGTGTAGAGATGTGTTTGTGTGTATTTGTGTAGGAGTAAGTGTTCAGGTGTGTGTAAGCGTGGGCATCATTTAACAGCAAGTGGGAGCGTATCACAGCTAGAAAGAATGAGTCTTAATTTATTTAAAAAAATTTAAAAAAATTAAGGGGCATGTTAAATATATGAATAGATGAAAAAAAACATTATAGTTTGAGCAAGAACGATAGAGGAAAGAGTGTTGTGCATAGTTAGTGCTACAGAC
Organism: Micrasema longulum; assembly: GCF_059751315.1. Classification (NCBI taxonomy): domain Eukaryota; kingdom Metazoa; phylum Arthropoda; class Insecta; order Trichoptera; family Brachycentridae; genus Micrasema; species Micrasema longulum. The sequence continues at coordinate 470,244 of NW_028277701.1, forward strand.
TGGCAGATGGAATAAATACTTATTTCTTGTCACGCGAAAAAAAAAAATATTTTGGAGACTAGGTTAAAGAGTCTACTTTATTATTTAATAATTTATATAAATATCATAATTCAGATATAGTGCGTCTATTTTCAAGGGTAAAAAATACATTTAGTTTAGCGGGTATAAACTAATATCCCTATGTATGTACGAAAGTGTGTATATTTGTATGAAAATTATAAGTATCTTAGTCGGTAACCGGTAATTGAAAATGTTTAGAAAAAAATTCTAAACATATTCTATTTTTATACAGAAAACTTAATTTTACTTTGTAGATAAACCTGAAGATAAATTTTAACTTCCCATCAGAATACGTACCCAGGTAAAAGACCTGAATAAGGAAACCGAAGGGAGATAAGTCCGCCTCGTTGTTTAGTGGTTGACGCGTTCGCCTACTGTTATTGAGGCCTGTGATGATACTTTACGTTACAGATAGAAATACACTGAATTTGATTAACCAATACTTTTATCCTTCAATTTGAATCTTTTTTGGGTGATCCCATGTAAGGTGGATTCGTTCCGACGTTTCTTCGTTTTATAAATTCGGCTGCTAAGGATGTGATAATTTGTACATTAGACAAACAGGGCGCACAGCAAAGAAAATAATGAACGAACATAAAAAAGCGTGTAAATTTGGGCACCCTGAAAAATCTGCAATAGCGGAACACTTTATAGACTCGGAACATATTTTCGCTTTCGAACCAAAATTTTTGCAGAAACCTAAAAATTACAGTGTACGAATAATAAAAGAGGTAATTGAAATACACAAATACTTAAATAACGCAAACAAAGACGACGGGCTGAAATTAAACTCAACATGATTCCCGGCAATACACGTTACAAAAACGACACGGAATGTGCCTACTGCAGACTGCGACACGGTACAAATTACTAGTACATAAACACATATTTTTTTCTACAAAAACACACAGTTTACCCTGAAGATGACTCTTGCACTGGTAGCCCGCAGACGTCAGAACGAATCCAACTTACACGGGATCACCCAAAAAAGATAGGTACATATTTTTAAGTATATACTTTTTACATGTGTTGCGTTAGATTTTTTGTTTCGTTACCATGAGCCCGATGTTGGTTAGCCGGCATTACTTTCTGCCCTTATTACGTATTAAAAGAAAGCAACCATTTTGTCGCAAAAATTCTCCCCAACAACACCCAGCGTCACGGAACTTGGCGTGTTTTAATCACTATTTACATTTTCGGGTGTAGCTAACTGGAAACTCGCCCTTTTGTCACGTGACACACACATAAACACAATACATACTTATTAATAATTTGTGTGTAATACTTATTTATTAATTTCACTGTTTTAAAATGAAGGTACAGAGGTTCATTGTTTCAAGAAAGACCTTTTCTGTTAAATGTGTTTTTTAAAAATTTATTTAATCATTTAATAGACAGTTAAAATCAATGTTAGTAATATTTAAAATTGAAATAATAATAAATATACATGGAACAGTACTTTATGATTCTCTTGGTATATTAATTCTTTAAAATATTTTATTATTTAATTTTATTTTTCCATTTATTTTTAAATTATTGTAAACTTCTTTTAAATGTGTTATTATATAATTTTAGTTTTAATTTTTGTTTCTAAATCTTTGGTAAAAAGTATTGTACGCGTTAATTAAACCAAATACAATAAATAAATAAAACAACTTTTTTTTTAACCACCTAAATAATAATTTTTCTGAATTCGCAAACCATCTGATAGAAAATAATCATACTTTCAATAAAGACACTGGATTAAAAAGTACTTCATGTTGAAAATTAAATATTAAAATTAGACAACTTTGGAAATCTTAGAAATTAAAAAAGCGATGCATAGTAAGAAAAAAATATTAATAATAAAATAAACAATATTTATTTTAGTCCACTCCTGTCTAGTTTCAAAAATATGCATCTCAAATTACCACCCTTTTAGGAAAAAAAGACTTGATTTATTGGCTCCACGTGTAGTATTTAGCAAACATGGGTAAAATAAAATAGGAAATAATTCATTAGTTACGTAAACCTTGACGAAGAAGCTTGTTTGCTATGAAAAAAAATAGTGGTTAAGTTGTTTTATTTATTTTATTATAATTATTAACCACAAAGTTAGTGCTTCATATATAAAATTTATAAACCAAGTATGTTAATATTATTCTTTTTGTGAAGGGCATTTTTGCAAAATAAATAAATATATCAAATAAACAATTCACAGGATATTAAAAGGACTTCTTCTGAATAAAATGACTCGCCTATAGTCTGTATTGAATGCCGCAGCGAGACTTATTTTTGGAATCTCTAAGTTCAGTCATATCACTCCACTACTTCGGGAATTACACTGGCTACGTTTTTAACAGAGGGTGGAATACAAACTATGTTGGCTTATGAATAAGTCACTGCACAACTCTGCTCCAGAATATCTAAGGGAACTCTGCATTCCAGATCAACTAGCTGACAGACGTCTTACGCTTAGATCAGCTACATCTACGTCGAAAGGAAAAGTTATTATACCTCTACGCAAACAGCGCACTAAATTCAGAACGCGCATTTGCGGTCGCAGGCCCTACGGCATGGAATGCTCTCCCAGCAGAGGTCTGAAACTGTGAGAGTGAAGTGATGTTTCGGAAGAAACTTAAAACCCACTTGTTCTCTAAATCATTTGAATAAATTCTTAGCATGTGGTGACAAAGTACATTATTTTTCTTAAATTAAAAAGTTGAAATTAAATTTATATCTTTATTTAATCACTTTGTAAAGCGCCTTTGAGGTATTATATTTCGAAAATGGCGCTATATAAGTTATCCATAATAATAATTATTTTTATTCACCTGGTCGTCATCTTCTTATATGAATTGTAAATGACAAATATCTTTATGCCAGGGTCCAAAATGTTAAAAACCGGGGGCCCAATACTTTAACATTACACACAAACATATTTTTTTTAAATGACTGCAAAATATTATGTGATTAATTTATTCAGGTGTACCAAAACTCAACGTATTACCTCGAGGGCTGATATGCCAGTTCATGACTCACGGAATTCTACTGTACTAATAGTGCTGTAGCTTTGCGTTTTAAATGCTTGATACATGAGCTAAAAATTGATTATCAGCTAACTTTGTCTCTTCATATTGCATAAAAAATATACAACGCTACCAGGAAAATATATTTTTTAAATTGCTCATTTAGTGTAGTTTTGTAAAAAAAAAACCGCTAGAATGGATCCTTTTTCAAGGAAAATAAAATGCGTAAGCAGAAACAACTTATATAAATCGAATAATAATTTTAAAAATGCAAATTTACTAATAAATAACTGAGATTTTTTATCTACGTGGTGAATTCCTTCATGTTTCAATACCTACATGTCCTACATCATAATAAATGTGATAATTAGTCCTACACATGTCTTGCGAATAGATTCAGGCTCTTGTAATTATTCTTCCAAAGCCAACATTTTAAACGTCCGCAGAAAGCGGTAGCTATATTGACTGAGCAGATTAACTACAAAATATTCGAGCGACGTCACAACTTGTTTAGTGGGTTCGTCATCGATCGTCGGAACGAGCATCACCGGGTTTCTTGAGAACCTTAGCAGATTACTAATATTTATTGACGCACGTTGCACCTTTTATTAGGTGGAGTTAAAATGCATTTTTTGTTATAGTTCAGCGGTTTTAAAAAATAATTTTTGTGAACACATTTTACGCGGGCTTCGCTACAATAGGGTATTATCACTCGGGAGGAATATTGGATTTAATCTACTCTACAAATAAAAGATTTTTTGATATTTTTTTAACCTGTATTGGGTGTGCGCATATTTTGTTAATTTAAAAAAACTTTTTTTATTTTGTACTAGTTCAGATTACATACATGTAATTTTTAAACTTTTTATATATTTTTTTTTTCCCAGATTGTACAATGTATACATCATTTTGAATTTATTTCCATGCCTAGGATTATGTTTATTTTGTTATTTTAAAAATATTTTTCATACCTTTTTTAATTTGTAGTAGGTATATCATAATTTTTATTCTGCTTTTGTTAATAGTGTTATAGTTTAAAATGTAAAAACGTCTTTAAATAAATATTGTTATCTGTATGTCCCTAAATGAGTTTTTTTTTTAAAAACTCCTTGGAAATATTATAAAAAATTATGTATGTAATTATGTATTTGAAAAAAAAAATAAAAAAAGATTCTTATAATGATTTTTTTTTTAATTATTTTCGTTAGGAAAATAAGGCCTTTTGAAAACGATAGTTTCATAAGTTGGTAATAAATTTTATCACAGAATTTTACGAGTAATGCATTCATTTTAATGTTGGTAATGCCACAGGCCACAGATTGAACTATAAGGAGAGTTGTCTATGCATATTATCTTAAGCCCCCCCCCCCCCTAACCCACTCCAGTTCCAGGCACTGACAGATGAAAGTTAAAACGGATTACATCTAATATTTCTTTTATTATTTTATGGTTTTCAACCTCTTCTATGTTAATTCAATTTATCATGAAAATTATAAATCACAACTCGTAGAGTTTGATAAGTGTCAGGACACCGTAAATGTAAACAAACGACACATAGAAAAATAAAGCTATCTACAATGCTCCATAAAATCCATAGGCATTGATGAAAAAAAATCCGATGACGTCACAAAACATCATCGGCAATTTTACAGAAAAATTTTAAAAAATAAAAAAATACTCTATAGGGGGTAGAGAAGATTAAGAATACCACCGCTGGTCGGTAAATGATCAACACTCGCCTGAACAGTGAAACATAATAGATAGGAAGCAAATAAAACATGGGTTTAACTGAATTTTATTGTACGAACCGCTGACTTGCAGGCATTCTACGACATCGTTTGACATGATCGGATTATTTTGTAAGACCGACAAACAGTTTTTGTTGCTGACATTTAAAAGTTGAACCCCGTACAACTATAATCTGTACCCCAAGTGATTTGCTGATTTGCTAAACGTCGAAAAACACTGCTTTCCCGGAAACAGGAAATGTTTACTAAACCGGGTTCATGTTTACTAAAACCATTTTCATTATTTTTTGTCATACATTTTTGAGAAACTTCGCAATACTGTGAAATGCTCTAATTTCTACCACAAGCAAGAAAACATATTATAACCGATTTCCCGTAGCTCTGAACTTCCTCATTAATATTTATTAGTTATCTGCAAAGATTTCTTGTTATATTATACGGTTTAATGAACTGTTTAACTTGATCGTCCTATCTATTACCAAGTTTAAAAAAGAAATAAAAAACCGGCGAATGTCTCCATTTTTATTATGTATGATTCAAACAATACAATTGTTCCACACGCATGTGTTGTAAGACAGTCGTAAAAAAGTTGTTTACATTGTTAAACAAATAAGAAACAGAGATATACACGATCGGTACCTGGTGCTGTGGAAGCCGTTATTTGGTAACACGCACTGAACAAATTAAAATTATTCATAATTTTAAAGAAGAAAAATGTGTTTTATTCATTGTAAACACATTTAACAATAGTGAATTATAATTCATTCTATGTGAATGTGCGATTCTTTATAAATGAGTAATGAGGCAGTATTGATTGATTCACTTTTTATTCAGGTTACTGTTGTGTCCATAACTTAAAGATGCGAAAGATATTATCTTAGCCTATGAAATGCTATTGCATTATTTCAGTACACATATTATTATTTTTTTAATTTATGGAGTCTTTATTCAATAAAATAACCATTATTACAATATTAATACATTATAAAAAGAAAACAAAGTATTAAATCATATTTTGTCCCGAAAAACTATTTAATAATAGTTTGTCGCTCAGACATTAGTTTTAATGAAGAATCAAATGAAAAAATACAGACTAATTTTCATTAATTCTTTCATTAGATGAGCAAAGTAGGGTAAAAAAATACTTCCCTGGCAACATTAACGAAATTTCCATTTTGTTTCTTCGACAATCTGACAGATGCAAAAACAATTCAATTTAGTAGTGCATTTGTTATATCCACATTCATTTGCAAATTACAGATGAAATGTGATTGCATCCTGTTTCTTTAAGATCGTAGCAGTATTTCTAAACTTTAAAAGGACACAACACGGCATAGTTGATTCGAATCAGGAGTTGTGTACTGAGCGACGTCTACAAAGAAACTAATGGGTCAAAACGTAAACCTACTAATTTATGAGTAGTTGAGTCGCCTTCTGTTTGATGTGCGTATGCGGTTTCTGGACTATTCTTAATTCTATGAGTAAAACCGTGTTATTGAATTAAAACACTCTCCTGATAAATAGTTGGTTTGTGACATTTGAGGATTTCAATTGTTTAATAAATAATAATATTATTAAAAAGTAAGTACAATTATATTTCAATTTAACAAACATTTGCGTTCTTATGATTCAACCAGATATTTTAATTTGGGACCATTTTCAACGAGTAGAAAATAATTCATTAAAATATGTCGGCCTCGTAGTGTAGTGATTAGCGAGTTTGCTTACCATGCTTCGGTATCGGGTTCGATTCCCGACATGGTTGATTTGAAATATTTAATTAAAATGTTGTTTTTACACTATAATATTTCATTCTTCCTGGTACCTGAAGCGTAAGACTGAACATCTTACTTTCATGAAACTAAAACATGATCAAGATACGCTGTATTTTGATTTATATCCCTACAGAGATGAGGTAGAATTTTTTCAAATTCAAGGTTCAGGATTATGGATATTCGAGCGTTTACAGGGCTTATGACCTGTCATTGGCTGGGTTAAGTGGCCACTTTATGTAGGTACTACAACATTCCCCATTACGCTTATTTAGCGAATATCCACACCAGGTAACATTTTTGGTTTTTGTATATATGCTACGAATCAAGAACCCATCCACAAGCGAGTTGGAAGCGCCATCTATGCATTGATATTGAAGTTAAGTATTTAATTAGCAGATTACTTTATTTTATGTAGTTAAGACTCATCAGCCGAGTTAAATTAAGTACTAGTAAACGCCTGCAGATGACTCTGCAATTTATTTTTACTTTGTAATTGGTGTACTAATGCAGTGCCCTATGCACCATTATATGACGGTGAAAGTAAATGATTCACTATTAAAAAATGGGAATTAAGTTGGGGTAGAGTGGGGTTCGAACTTGGGACCTCTGATACGTGAGTTCGCAACTCTAGCCATGGGACCACAACCCGATTCCAAAAATAATATTATTTCATAATAATTGATAAACACTTCGGTTTCATAATTATTAATTAAAAAATAATTACCGTTAGTTATCTTCAAGTGTTTTGTCCACATAATGCGTACAGTGCATCGCCTTTAATGTAATCGATACATTGCAATATACACGGTGGGTCAGGGGCAGACCGCGAAACTTTAGAGTAACATTCCTCAAGGTAAACTATTAAAATAAATCTTAATATTTATTATTTTTAAACTCAAATTATAATTTGAAAATGGAGACAATCCTTAATGTCTTGGACACGCATCCCTTCCAGAAACCCCTACCCTTCTTCTACCCAGCCGCTTCCACAGTCCGCGTCTGGTGCGTAGTGCGTCTCGCTTTGTAGGTCAATTACGTTTTTAATCTTAATTATTTTTTTTATTTAAGAATGCGATTTTCCAAAAAAAAAAATTAGGATAACTAATGTTAGTAAATATAAGTATACAGGGTGTTCTTTAAACCCTGTCACATCCGAAACCACGATGATCAGTATGAGCAAGAAGACATATTGGCACATTAAAATACATTTTTAGAACGACTAAAATCTTTTTAAAAAAAATATTTAAAAAAAACAAATGGTTGCTCACTTCTGCAGGAGAGAAACACACCGTCAACCGCACGGCCGCGCCCCCGTCACTTCTCCCCTGCAGAAGTAAGCAACCATTTGTTTTTAAAAAATATTTTATTAAAAAAAAAATATTTTTTTTCAAAATATTTTTTTAAAAATGCTTAGAAGACATTTTGCCTATACTGATCATCGTGGTTTCGGATGTGGCAGGGTTTAAAGAACACCCTGTATAACCGCTTACCGACTTTTTTAGTCTACCGGTTTCGAGACATACTTGTCTCTTCGTCAAGGCAATCACTGCACCAACATGCAAATACTAAAATACACCACCGCCTTCACCATCACCGTAGTATATATATATGGTGTTCCCAAAAATACATAAATCACATGCAGATTTATAGAGATGCGAACACCACCATGCCTAAACATGCAGAAAACTTCATTAAAAAAATATTCAATCTTCTATTCAAGAATTGGCAAGGAGTTGAAAGGGAAGGGGTGTAGAGGTGGGGTTAACCGATTGGTTAATTTTTTATTAAAAAAGAGTGCTGTACTGAAAAGGTATTTGATTATTTACTAAGGGAATATAATTTTTTAAGGCTTTTTAATGTGAAAAATCTCATCAAAATATTAGGATGTTTATAAAAGTCATCATCTTCCATGTCCGTTCAATAGATGGAGCATATGGTTTTTACGAAGATCCTCTAGGCATCTCTGTAGGCTGCCAGCTCCTGTGCATCCTCTCAAGTCAGGTTCGCGTCCCGTGAAAAATCTCATCGAAATATTAGGATGTTTATAAAAGTCTTCATCTTCCATGTCCGTTCAATATATGGAGCAAATGGTTTTTACGAAGATCCTCTAGGCATCTCTGTAGGCTGCCAGCTCCTGTGCATCCTCTCAAGTCAGGTTCGCGTCCCGTAGCTCTAACATGAACTGCCGACGAACAGTCAGCAGTGGACGTCCAGGACGTCGAGAACCTGATGCCTTGTCATGTAGGCAATCGTAGTTAAGGCTCTCAGGAGGCATTCGCAGTACATGGCCAAGCCGACCGTATCGCCTCAGCTTGGTGACAGTTGTCACCGGAGTTTGATGCGTCCCAGTATTTTGCTGTTTTGGGCCCTAGTGAGGTGTCACGATTCGCATCCATAGATGAGAATAGGTGTTATGCAGACTTTATAATGCAAATTCTATAAAACAATTTTATGTAAAAGCTTTGTTACTATACGCACGTAAACATTATTCTCTACCTTCCGTTACAAATACAAGAGTTACTAGATACTCCACCCTGATGCTGCAAAAAAAATATAAAAAAATACAACCTTCGGTCAAAGAGGATTGACCTACTACTCGGTTAAAGTGTACAATCTCTTCGATTATCCATAAGAACAATTAGTAAGTTCTCAAAATACAAAATTGCTATTAAATGGATAGTGGAGGTGGGTTGCGCACGGATCGATAAGTAGATCAAGCCAAATATGTAAAATGTATGCACTGTTTATGAATTGTATTAATTAGTCAATATAAATTGGTTGTGTTTTTTATGAATATTTTTGTTTTTTATTGTTTATTATGTTAATTATAATTAGGTTAATTGGTTTAATTACGTTTTTTTTTTTTTATTTCTATTATTTTGTTAATTTTGTTAACTTTGTTAAATAGCTAATCTTAGGCATGTTTCACATTTTGTAAAATGTTTCCCTCGGCACGGGACACCCCAGTGAGGGAACATTATCCTGTATAAAAAAAAGAATACAAACAATGTAAAAGTATAAATAAATGAATAAATAAAATAAAGGCGGTATTTGGTTTTTACTAAGTAAATATCCGATCTTCAGACAGCCTTCATACAGATGAATGTGACGCCTGCTATACCTAGCCGCACTCCCAGTTCTTTTTGAAAGCTGCCATTTCCTCTCAAGTTTCGCGGTATGGCCCTGAAAAATCATATATACTATGTTGTCCGCAATAATATTTTCAATCTTGATAACATTTCTCGGTACTTCATAAAAACAAATAAACCTTTCGGGATTTTGTTATCAAACCGCAAATACCGAATAATGGAAGATAAACATTATGAACGGAATGCGATAATTTGACCGATCAAAAAATATTCGTCCAAAAAAAAAACAATTGGCTAGTTTTAACCTTATTTATACTTCAGAATACATGCATAAGGTACATTTTTGGTCTTAGGAAATAAGACCACATTTCTGATTATCGTAGGCAACTGAAATGGCTCAAAATTAGACAGCGGAGAGACTATCACTCCCTCTCACTTATTTTCAATGTACTTCATAGTCCTAACGCTCCTATATACCTGCGAGAAAAATTTCAACGCTTATTAGTTTCTGGTGTATCTCTTCGTTCTAATTCTCAAGGCACTCTCCTAATACCCATCCACAATTCCTCTTTCTTCTCTTACTCATATAGTGTCCATGCGGCTCGAATGTGGAATCAACCATCCCATCCACCATTTAAGATGTTACTACATTATCTCTGTTTAAATCACGTCTGAAGAAACATCTCCTTTCTCTTCCTTAATCTCTCCTCCTTTCCTTTTTCCTCTTTTTTCCTTTTTCCCATTGAGTACTAGTTTTGATTTTAGGTAATTTATAAAAAAATACGTTTATTTCTATTTTTATATATCTTAAGCTTTTTAATCTTTATTTTCTATCGAATATGTTATGTAACTTGAATTATAAAAATAAAACTTTTATTTTATTGGTTGGTTGGAAGAAATTGCCATTTGGCAATAAGCCAGACAATGTACAAATAACATTATGCACAAAAAGTTAAATAAAAAAATAAACATAAATAAATTTAGTATTCTTGTATTTGTGTTGTCAAATCCAAAAACCTTTATAACTAGTTATGAGTTTGTTTGAGGTTAAAAATGTTATTATTTTTAAGTGAATTTAATATAATAAAATGAGTTCAGTGGTAAAAAAATAATATTTGTTAATAGACTATTAAACTGAGCCAAATTTCATTCTTGAAAGCGTATTTATTTTGTGTAAGACAGTTCCAAGTTTTTTGGTTTATATTTTGTTGTGATGCATCGAACAGAAGGCGACTAAACTACTCTTAATATAGTAGTTTAGTCTCTCTCTGTACGCAAGTCCAGATTTGAATTCAACTTTGCCGTGTTGTGTCGTTTTAAAATGTAGAAATACGGCTGGGATCTTAAAGAAACAGGATGGGATCATATTTCATGTGCATTACTTAAAAAAATAATTATTTTTCTATCTGTCAGATTGTTAATGAAAACAAAATGGACAATTTGTTAGTATTGCCAGGGTACTCAAATTTTTTACGCTAATGAGAGAACTTTTGAAAATTGGACCTCTGGGATTAAACAACGCCGTGGTGGACGTTTGCCCGACATTATCTTAAAAATATAAAAGATTATTTAACATGACATAAAAAATATCCGTTTTATGTAAAATAAAATTTGTTTTATTTTTTAAGTTCAAAGCTCATCAATTCAATTACTCTTATTAAATGACCCTTTATTTATTTACTATGTTGTGTCAATCAATGTTTCCGCGTGAACAATAAAATTTTTAAGAAATTAATAAATTGCTTCTTTTTTGATTGATTGAAAATCAAGAAGGAGCTCTGCGCTGGTTTGGACATGTAGAACGAATGGACAGCGAGAGAACGGCTAAGAATATTTACAATGCGAATGTTGATGGATGCAGAAATAGAGGAAGACCGAGAAAGACATGGCATGACCAAATCCAACAAATACTTAAAGATGGACATGTCAAAAGTCGGAATAATCGGCGCGCGTGCATGAGAAATTGTATGAATGTAGAGGAAGCGAGATCTGTATGCAAAGATAGAGTGTTGTGGCGTTCTATCCTCTCTGCCTACCCTTACGAGGAAACGACGTGATGGTTTGTTTTGTTTGTTGTTTTTTTAAATAAAATTATCTTACATTTGTGTTGATTATATTTTTCGCGATCTGGCAACATTAAGCGGCGACTTCGCGAATGCGCGCGGCGAAAGTGGGGGGTTTCTTTGACACAGTCCGATGTATTTAAATATGATTCTACGCTCCTTCTGGGCTATTCTTAATTCTATGATGCCGTGTAATATAGTTTGTATTATATGATTATGATAATTACGCAAACCAGAGACGTGTGTAATGTAATTATCTTTATTCTTTTTTTCTTACATTTTTCGTTTGAGAAACAAAATTGAGCAAAGGTTATATTAAAATGGCTTCAATAAAGAAAAAATGCTGTAGTTCAGATACTCCTTTGCAGTACCTACCTCATTTAAATTGTAAAATAAAACATACTTTTTTCATAATTGGAATTTTCTTTAGCAGTTCAAAACAAAGGTATTTTTTCAAAGTGTCAAAGAGTTTGTATTTCAAAGGGTTTTTTCTTGTAACTATTAAAATCTCCGGTTATTTCTTTTAATATTGATGTCACGTAGCAAAGAAAACCGTTTCAAATTAGAAATAATGATTCCGGAGAACTTGTGCTGGAAAAGGGGGTAAGAAATTCAGTACAATAAAAATCATTAAACAAGTATGGGCAAGTACTATCACAAAATGGACTATCTCTTCGTATCTTCTTCGACAAGAGAACCCTTTTAATACCGTTTCACCGCTCTAATTGTCCTGCCCCCTCTTTTACAGTAGTAGCTGCTCGATTGTGGTATAATCTACCTACTAATCAACAATATTTTGAGTTTGTCCAAATTTTTGTAGACTAGGACTGGATTCAACTCCCTGGGGAGATGTTTATATTAACATATTACAACAGAGATGAAGAACATTTAAGAAAAGGTAATATAGAAGTCTAGGCATCTACAGGGCTTATGACCTGTCAATTTAACTTCACAAACATCAACAGATGAAAGAATTGAAGGAATATAGATGTTCAAATATAGGCAGAATTGTGAATGTTACACAGTGTGTAAAATGGCCACTTAAACCAGCCATTGACAGGTCATAAGCCCTGTAGATTTATTTATACATCAACAGTTCAAAGAACCTTTTACAAAAAAAAAAAATACAGAAATAATCACAGCAGTGCACGATAATCATGTAGTACATAGTATGAAATAATAGAATAATTAAAACTAAAAAAAAATAGTGAATATTTAATACAAAAAACAGAAAAGTAAAAAAGAAACATAACATCTCTAAATAAAAGAGAATAATAACCATGAGAAAATCTCGTTGTTCCAAATATAAATATAACACAGTAAAGTTAAGAAAAACTACATAACAATAATTTTTTAAAAATATAAGTATTTTGAGCAATAATTTTTTTTTAAATAAATTAAATTAACTAAATAATACCTTTATTTAGTGAAATCATCATCATCAGTTGGTTGGAAGAAGTTGCCATTTGGCAATAAATCCATTGTACAATTAAAATTATGTCCGACATGTTAAAATAAAGAAATAAATAAGATGTATATAAAGTGTTAAAATGGAACAGGGGCCGAAATAAAAACGGTTCACATTTAGCGATGCATAAACATAAATATAAGCATTTTTAAAATCTTAAAACTAAAACTAAATGGAACCTAAACGGTTTTACTGTGTAAAAGTTTTACTGTGCTTTATTTTTCTAGATTATTTAATTATATATTTTTTTTTAAACTTTCCGAAAGTAAGTGAGGGTTAGGTATCACTAGAACCCTTACAGGACAATTGAATAAACAAACGCCTTGCTAGAATGAACCTTTCTGAAACTTCAAGATGTAGATTCTGCAGGGCAGATAATGAATCACCTTTACATATCTTATTTACTTCACCTTTTTCCCCTTCAATCTGTCAGTGCTTGAAATCTTCTTGGGTTATCCCCGATCACCGGACTAAGCAGTTTTCATCAGGTCATGGTAAATATAATGAAAAAGTATTTATTTTTGATATTATTTTCGTTAGTTTTCCCAAGTTTATTATTAATATTCAAAAGGAGATTAAAAAAAATAGATAAACCGTTATAAATTAGAATAAAATTGTATAGTAATAAATTAGGCGACGCGCGACGGTTTATCAATATCAGACATAAAGTGAAGACAAATTATTTATCACGTTAGATTTCCATTCAAAACTTACCTTTTTTGTTCACTATTCCTTTTTTTAAACATGGATTATTTTTTAAATCTTAATTCTTATAATATTGTGTAATTTTCGCTTTTGACATAGACTACTTTTTAATAGTACCCTACGGGAAATTGGAAACAACAAATGTTTTCTTGCGCGCGGTAAAAATTGGAGCATTAAATTGTACGGCAAAGTTTCCTAAGAATGTACTAAAAAATAATAAAAAATATTTTAATAAAAACGAAATTTCTTGAACGACGTTACTGGTTCATATCATCGACCAATGATAAGAGTATTATGGACGATTTCTGGTTTGCTTGGCGTCAATGGACCAATGGGCAGAACTAGAAGAGAACCTCTGACGTCACACGCGGAGTTTTTTCAGAAATACAAAACTTAAAAAAATCATAGCGCTGATAAAACGATAAATAAAAAATGAAAAAAAAAATGTTTACTTATTTCAATGGTCTATACTAGACTTCCTCATTGCTGTGTTTTTACAATTATTTTATAGCTGCCGTTTTATCTGGTTCGTCTCTTTTTCTGACTGCCTAGAAATTAAAATTACTGTACACGGTACAGAGTAATAAACATAATATTTTAAGAACATTATAATAATGGCATTTTAATAACGTGACATGTGGCAGTTGCATCGAAAATTAAAATACGTTGAAAAGAGTTGCATAATTATTACGTTTTCATCAAAACGAGCAAAGCAGGTTGCTTCAGCTAAGCTTTTTTCATGCAACCCGTTTTGTCCATTTTGACAAAAACGTTACAAAATATGTAACTTTGACAATTCTTCGGTGCAACGGGGCCTTTAATGTATCGAAAGCTGAAAGCTAGTGTGGGAGAGGTGGCCAGATAAAATGTTGAAATCCGGATCTTCAATATTTTATTTTATCTTATGTGGTCCACGGTCTTGCGCGTTTGGTGTATGTACACATTGCATAATATCGGGCAGGCATGGGCAACCCTTTTCTAGTCTGGGCCAGATCGCCGAATTTCTTCCGAGTTGCGGGCCGGAATATCAAAATTACCATCCACACGTACAAAACATGTATTGGTTCTAGTAATCGGCGAACACAGCATAAAAATAAACGACGGTACTTGATCAAAATTTAAAAGACATGTGGTGCACTCTGGATTGAAACCATTTTCTTGATGTCCTATAGCCCTTAAATATAGCTCAATTAAAATGACAGTTGTCAGCAAAAGTGACGACATAACTTTGCAGTAACGTCTAAGAAGTGATTTATTTTGACACATGAAAAATCATTCGTATCTGGTATGTTTTTTTATTATTTTTATTACAACGCTTGACATATAAATCATCATAAATACATAAAATCAGTTTTAAAACTTATCGTTACATCATTTTGCAAAAACGTTAGAGATGGGACAAATTGATGGAATAAAAAAAAAAATATTTGATGTTGTTCATGAAAAAAGTATGAATGTCTTAATTTTTGGTGATTAATTGTCTTAAACATACTTTAATAGGCTTGTTTTTGCGTTTTTTTATCAATTTTTTGGAAACAGAGTTTCATGTTTGCATGAAAAAATTGATAAAATCGATTTGATCGGTACATGATCAGTGATCAGTAAATTCCCATCACTATTGACATTAGTTTGACAGCAGTTTAGTAAAATCCTATTTAACATTACACAAACTGACGAGCTCTAAATTGGAATTATTCTAATGTTCTGACTTTATTGCCTTTTTTGTCAAATCAAGTTTCACCCTTCAGATGCTTACGCATTCAGGATTTCTTCCTACTATTCTTGACCAGCCTCATTTTTCAACGACTGTTCTTAATTTTTTTCAAGTATTTGTTTATTTTTTTCTGCAAAAAAAATCGCGCAGATAAAATAAACCCGTAGTTAAAAGCTGCATCTTGTTACTTTTAAATATGTGTTCACATTCACACTATGAATATGTCACATTCTATCACTTCTCCACAATATTTTGAATAATCCCACTTCGCCTGTTTATCTGGATATCATGAACTATCTATTCGCTCTAGTAACGAGAGAACCCTGTTAATACCCCTTCATCGCTCTAATTCTCTTGCCTCCTCTTTTACAGTAGGAGCTGCTCAGCTGTGGAATAATCTACTTACTAATGTTAGAAACCCCCCTTCTTTATTTACATTTAAATCAAGATTGAAATGTTACTATCTAAATATTTTAATTTTTCCTTTCTTCTTTCCTTCGCATCACCCCTCCTCTCCTCTCTTTATAGAATAGTGTAATTTTTTAGTTGATTTTTGTTTTAAATTTATGTATAAAATTATAAGATTATGCACAATTACCTAAAATATGTCAATGTACTTGTAATTTTCTCAAACTGAACGGTTTGGGTAGGTAGGAAGAAATTACCTTAAGGCAATATGCCCGCCCTTATGTGTATATAAGTTGTATATCTCTATAAAGTGTCAAATAAATAAATAAATATGGCATGGTATAATAATACACTATTTTCGTGAAAAATCACCTCAAGCTCGCTAATAATATTATTTATCTAGGTACCAACGATGAAAAAAAAATTCAATTAATCATACACAGGTTCGGTGTTTTGGTTTTATGATCGAATATTTATATGATCAAAACATGTCCGGATCCGGCCCGCGGGCCGAGAGTTGCTCATTTTCGACAAAAATACCTGTCTTTTCTTCGGATCAAATCAACATCAGTGACGCGCATAACCGGTTATAAAAATGGAACAATGACATTATTTAAATAATCGAATCAAGCATTCGATAGAAGCCAATAATACACTAATCGGTTGAGAAATAATAGTTAAAAATAATAGATTATTGTGTTAGTTAACTACTTGGGACAACTAGCACTTATTTGATACTAGCACTTCTTTGACATTCCTTAAGGAGTCAAACTGGGATGTGTAATGTCACCATGGCACACGTACGTCGATAACTGTATGAAAGAACCGAAATATTTCAGAATGGGTGCAAAAATGGGTGATTTAACTGTCAATTGTCTTTTGTATGTTAATGATGCCGTGCTTTTTGCTAGCAAACAATGAGGACCCGTAATTCTTAGTAACAAAGGTCTACGATGTATGCAAGAAGAGCGATTTGCTGAGGTATTTTGATAAGTCGAAAGTTATGGTTTTTGAAACGAATGAAAGTATGACTAAAGGTGATATCATTGTGAACGGATATATTCTGGAGCAGGTAGAATAATTTATGTATCTGAGAAGTATTTTTACTGGGGATGGAAATACTGAGAAATATATTGGACGAGGATGAGTACGGGGAATAGGAAGAACGGTGATTTTCAACCTTGGCAAACAAATGATTGTCGCAGAAGGTCTATACTCTCTGCTTACCTCTTACGGGGAAACGGCGTGGTGTTTTGTTTGCTTGCACTTATTTGGATTTGATTTATTTTTTGTATTGCAATTAAATAATGTTATAATAAAACAATATTGCCAATAAACGCCGTATTTTGGCATCGAAACTAAAAGCAGTTCTTAAAGTTCCGATTATATTGTTTTTTTACAGTACTTACATTGACTCACATGTTTATACTTTAATGATTCATATCATTAATTGCGGTGCTTTCACGTTTGTAGATTACGCAGACATGGTGCCTAAGCCTGCTGAGATCATCTTTTTTGCAAATGAAGACGTATGTCGATCTAATAATTACAGCTTTTACTCCCCTGCACCCAGAATTTTTAGGTTCGTTTAAAAAATCACATTTCTGATGATAATTTCTGTGCCTCAGAGGCAGACGGATGCAAATCCAGAACTTGATGAAATGATATCTCGATTTTCGTATTCAGTTCATGATAATGTCCATTGATTTTGAAGAAATGTAAGTCTTATAATGAAAGAACCAATGTATTAAGATACTGAAAATAGAAGTTAAGGCTATAAATGATTAGGAATCACTTCGAAGGAGTAGATTCTTTAAGATTAGATTAGACTTTTTTTTAACATTTGACGTTAGGATTTGCATCCGTTTGCCTCTGATGTGTAGATTTTATCAAGTAGTAACAAAATTGTATTTCTAAATGACTTATTCATTAAATGTATTGTGAGCATACAGTAACAAGTGGCCAAGGCGAATTATGCAATTATGAGGTTTTTGGACCAAGTTTTAGTTCTGGATCCAATTCCACTTACTTTCATCTTAAAGTTTTTTTACAAAATTGGATATTGATCGAGTCAGTTTATGAACATCTGTTACAGAAAATACTGACAAAATCAAAACACTTACTCACACAATACATTAATGCTTTGTACTGTGTAAAGCAAAAGAAACTCAAGATAAAAAGTGTACTAAATAGCAAAACTATGAGTGTTTGTCTATGTAAATACTTCAATCTAGGTTTGCCAACAAACAATAATTCTGACATAGCCAGTTTCGGTGTATGCTCACGGATATAAGACGTACTAAATATAGAAAAATACCCCAAAAAGCTCAGCAATTGTTTATATATGCATCCAATTGTTTAAATAGCGCCATTTTTATGAAAATCATCTCGAGGGCGCTGTACAAAAAAATAACTAACACGTCTTGTAACTAAAGAGCGCGTGACAGTTGAGATTCTAGGTCCTCGTTCCCAAGTACGAGCGATTTCAATAACAGATGGAAGCTAGATTACAGCCCGTCTGACAGTTACAGAGTGCATGGACGATTGAAATTCTAGATCCCATTTACAAAATTTAGGTATGAGATACTTAATTAAATAATCGATAACATTATCTACATATGAAAGCCAGATTACTAAACGTCTTGCAGCTACAAAGCGCATGCACGAGTGGAATTCTAGCGAAAAAATGAGGAAACCGAAAGCTAAGGGTAGCTATTGTAGATTGCAGGTAGTCTCGGGTCCGGCATCATATATCTAGATACTGAAAATATTTGGCTAACACCTTGGGCTGCGAGAGAAAAAAAACTTTTTTGAAAGGACTCATAACCGATAGTGAATTATTTGATTATTTCCATTAGCCGGTTATTTATCATAAACGTTTTAGCAATACTTCTATAATAAAATTCCTATGTCCAAATCTTTGTAGACAGGTACTGGATTTTTATTTTAGGATTTTTTCTGGACAGGCAGATATCTCAACAGATACGAATGCATGATTATTTTATCTATGACCGATTTATCAGTGCGACCCGGGTGGTGCAGTGGTTAATATGCTAACTACGCACGGCAGGTTCCGGGTTCGAGAACGCAAAAATGAAATGGAATTTTTCTTAAGGGTGTAGTCGGGTAAAACGCACGAAAAATTAGGAAATCATACGATTTCGCCATTTTAAAACGAATGTTTTTTAAGAATGCTCTCATAAAAGCAATTATTTTTAAAGGTATTTCTATAAAAAAATGTAATTAAAAGTTTTATATGACTAAAATATAATTACTTTTCGACCGGCAGATTACGCAATTTAAAATTTGGACTAAAGTTTGGGGCAACGATTCTCATATAAAGACTAAGTATTGAACTAAAATTTGTTATACACAACGTATTGCCTTTTGTGGATTGTGGATTGGCGTGGCATGTGTGAAAAGCGCCTTAAGCCCGGGCGTTCTGTGCTGTAATTCAACACAATTAGTGGGCCTCCTGGCCTGTTGTGGTGCAAAAAATAAATACATTTAAAACAAAAAAAATAATCAGCATATCAATCGGTTAACACATCGCTAGACATAACACTCCGTCTAATACCTGATACTTTACGCTAATCTGAAAATTTATAGGATTAAACTACTTGGCAATAAATATTGGAAAGTTATTGAAGATTGGGACAAGAATTTACATATTCTTAGTTCTGGGGTAAAAGGGCCGCTTACCTCGGCAGTAATTTAGGCCCTAAAAGGTCCGTGGGGATCGCGCATCGTAATTTATTATTATATTATGTATGCACGCGTGCTACATAGACAGACGTATAGTCGGGGTCTACGTGCAAGGCGCACGGAAGGAATGCAGCGGGGCCGCAGCCAGGGGCGGAGCCGGTCCTGGAAGATTCTGTGCCCGCCCTAGCCTTCAGCGTGAACTTGCTCCTTATCAAAATATTATTTCCAAATATTTATTTTATTTATTAATTAATGTATTTCACAGTTTAAAAATGTACAGAGTTGCTTTGTTTCAGGTCCCGACTAGCTAGGAAATTCCTGTGTTTAGGAAGGACCTTCTTTTTTACATGTGTTTGTTTTATTTCATTAAATGATGCTTAATAAATTTAAAAAATAATAACATTTTGAAAATCAATATAAATTAGAAAATATACATCTCCCTTCCCCTCCATCCTCCAAGCATTCTTGTCGGAATCCCGCCTAATTTACAATAACTGACTGTTCTTAAAAAATATTTTTTAAATATTTGATTATTGAAAAATACGAGAACATGAAAATAACATTTTTATATGTGTAAACTTGTATGTATTTATTTAATATGTAATATATTTTCTTTACTAACTTAGTATACTTTGTGGAAATCTGTTATTAGTTCTGAGTTTATACACTATATCTGTTTGTTTACTATAAATATGTATGTAGAACTGTTGATTTCCTAAATAAAATAAAATAAAATACCATAAATAGTTAAGAAATAAGACATAATTATAAATTATAAAATAAAGCATTAGTAATTAAGAGATTAAACATAAATATAAATGAGAAAATATACCGATAATAATAAAAATTGAAGAAAAAATATAAATTAGAGAATATACCATTTATAATTAAAAAATTAAACATACGTGTAAATACTAGTAATATTATTATTATTATGAACATTTGTCATAATTAGAGATGAAAATACTATCGATGAATTTACTGATTTTATTATAAACGACGGCGTTCTTAAAAATAATAGATATTATAAAGTCGGATGGTTGCACAATTTATTAATTTTTTTGCTGTATTAGCATTCACTAAAATTTCGCGGTATCTATTGCGAAACATCACAAACATGGTTTATTTGTGAGTCTTTTTGAATAAAAATAAATCAAACTTGCGGAAAGCTCTAAATTCATACCAGGGCCCCGATTACAATTGAAAGGTAACAGAGTTATCTTCGGCCGTCTATAAAGAAAAACCGATATTTGTGTACGAAAGTGAGTATATTTGCGTGAGTATTTAAAGTATCTTCGTCGGTAACCTATAATTGAACATGTTTAGAAGAAAAAAATGTATGCATATTCTGCTTTTTATACAACTTTCATGAAACTTAATTTTAATTTGTAGATAAAATTGAAGACAAGGTTTGGGTAGGTAGGAAGAAATCGCCCGAGGGTCTAGAATTTTAAACGTCCATGCGCTCAGTAGCTCCAAGACTTGTAATCTAAATCCGATTAAAAAAAAGAGTTTTTTCAAATATTTTATTTATATAATAGATTCAATGCGTCAACCACAACCATAATACAAGATACTCCAATAGGGATCTGATACTTAGTGAAGGGGTCAACACTGTTCTGGCATCGAGGCACAATTTTTTGCCAGAATTGTGGAAAAGCGGGAGTGTTGTCAAGTTGAGGAAAGTGCTGACCTCGCTCTTTCATGACATTGGTCGTAGGGAGTCAGAGAGGTTGATGCATGCCGCGGATTGGAGATTATTATTGGATGTTGAAAATAAAATATAAAAATAAAAAATAATGAAAAAAATACAAAAGGCAATCATGAAGTTTCGGATATATTAATTAAATTTTGTATATTTTATGTATGGGTGTGTATGTATGTCTATATAGTATGTGTCAATATGTGTATACTAGTAAGTTTATATTTTTTTGTTTGTTTATTCTCTTGATTTGTAAATAATTTTTATGTATTAAAATGTAATTGCCTAGCTTGGAACGGGGTATGTACCCTTGTTAGCTGGGCAAAGTGTACAAAAAATGTTTGTAATATTATATTATGTATAAATAAAAAAATAAATACACAATAAATCATAATTAAAGAATATACTAAACTTAACTAAATTCTGAAGCCTTTCCGACCATGAAATGTGTAAAAAAACATGAAACGTGTATAGGATTCGTAGCCTTTTCAACCATTAAATGCGTAAATAAATCTGTTTTCGTTTTGCCAAGATAGGGTTAAAAGTAAAAATACTCAATAAATTTAGATAAAATTAATATTATTATAACATTACTCCAAATTTACACAATCAAACCATTTTGTTTATATTTTTTTGTGATATCAATTTAAGAATAAGAGGAAATATATAAAATAATAATCTTTTACAGAATACTATATTTTTTATTTCTTATGTTAAACAAAAATATTATAACTGTCCATTATTTATTATAGGAGCAAAAATTCATTAACATTTTCTTGTATACCCACGAACAGGCCATGCCTTTGTGGGATTTTTTTGTTTACTATTTTTACTATTAATATGTATTTCATTGCTGTGTACTTATGCTTTATTTTTTATACTCTGTTTTATCACTTAAAAAACAAACACAAAAACAAAAAAAATTAAAAAATATATAAAAAAATACGCAAAATTTGTCTTGTCTACTTCCGAACTGGGGTGTTCTAGCCAGTGTCGAGTTGAAGATTTTATTTATTAAAATATTTACACATGTGTTGGTACTATATACAAGTTAGTGTGATAGTATTTAATATTACATACACTATACATATATAACTTATTTACAACTTAGTACCATTTATAACTACAAATTTACAACAAAAAAAAATACATGTTTATTGGGTGGGGACAGGAGAGTTGGAATATGAGCAGAGAATGTTATTATAAATGAATCCACATTCCTCAGCATTTAATATGTACATAATGTACTTTAAAAAAAGTTAATATGTGCAAGCCTTATCTCACAATTAAAAAACAGCTGTTAGTTTCAATTAATTGGGTTATTTTTATTTTACGTATGTATATGTTCATTTTAACGCTGGTAAATACAATTTCTTATAATAAATACAAACACTTATAAAATAAAATACAACTTAATAAAATTAAAGCTAAGACAAAATATACTTTTGATATATATATTTATGGTTTTTCAGTACAAAATTTTGATCTACTCTTCTTTGTACCTTCGGTCTGTTTTTTAGTTGGCTGGAAGATATTGCTTTTAGCAATAAATCCGCTAAAGTATTTATTCTTTGTACTTAGTTTTAAATAAATAAAATAAATCATGATGGGAAGGAAGATTGAAGAGGAAGATCTATATTATTATCTAAATCGTTATCCTGAGTTCCTATCCGACCTCTCCGATATCAAATATGAATATTGACGCAAGTTATAAATAATAATAATAATATTAATATGTATCATAAAATTTATCACAAAACAATATCTACCTTACAATTAATAATACCTAGGGAAACAAAGGAAAAGACGAAACAAAGACTACCTTATATTTATTTCGTATTTCTATATTAAAAAAACTTAAATTAGAATGTCGGCAGACATGAGACCAGTACAAGTACTAATGAATAATTGCAAAATACCATTTACTTACGTCTATTTGACACTGACCTTAATGTTTTTTTTAAAATTCATTTTAAAAATGATTCATCATTCTAATTTTTTAATGCAAAACTCTTTTGAGTCAATAACATTCATAGCATAATCTTAGTAATATGAATCACACCTAAATACGAGAAATATAAAATATACGAGACAGTTCCCTGTTATATGGAAAATGATGTTTGACAGTTTATTTACAAATTATTCTTATGTTTGTTAATGTATATATTTATTACTAGATTGGACCTCGAACAAATCGAGAACATAAAATACTCCATTAAAACGGCGGGTATATGATTTAAAAACTAGTTCTCGCGGGCTATATGAAGAAAAAAACGACAGATGTAATTTTCGACAAGGGTTGAACACCCCCGTAATGAACATAACCTTAAAACAAATTTAAAGTTATCCTACGTGATATCACCGACGTATCCCAGGAATTCCGTGCACAGTATTGAACATATAGTGTGTATTTTTAATTGAAAAGCTAGACTACCAAGGTCGAACGTAAACATAAGATTAACGGAAATCGTAACGACACTTGGGATTGTTGAACTCCACGCAGAACGAACAAAGGTGTTAGTAAAAATTCTTATAAATACCTGCCAAAAATACGTCCCAATAAATTAAATTATAAGATACTCACACAACTGTTCAGCGAAGACTAGATGTTGAGTAAATCCAATACATAACAGAACCAAAACAATACAACACAAACAGAATTCATGACATACAGCCATTTTTGTAAATAAAGCACAGCACTCTCGCGAAGTTCACATTCGCGAAAATATAAAAATAATAATTTTATTCTAATCACTCATTGTTGACATAACTAAAGAGATCACTGTCAAAACACCACCTCACAACACAAACGACGCACGCTGACTGACTTGTCGATAAAGAAGTTTTCGTCGTCTCAAGGCAACTTACAAAGTGAGGGTTATAGCGACATCTGTGAAATATGAATAATTTAACTTTTTTGTTCGAATTCCGTGAGATGTCGCTTTTCACTTTAGGCATTAAAAAAGCTTGGTGATTTTATTTAAAATTGTTGATCGATTATAAAAAAAGCCTTTTTTTTAAAATCAATTTCACGTATTGTATTATCATCGCTATATTTTTTTTAAATTTTCTAATTTTGAAATTACTCCGTCCGTGAGGTCACAAGTTCAATTCGGTGAGTTTTCCAGACATTTAAAAGTAGAACCCCGTACTTGTTAAGACACACTAAACATTGAAAAACATGGCTACCCGGAAACCGGAAATCTATCACATCCCTAGTAGCATTTACTGTTGGCGACCAGCAGGGCCGACGTGATCGCCAACAATAAATCCTAATAGGGCAACAATTCATTGTTTCACACGAACCTGTGACGTTTTTAAAGAAGTTCATTTTTATCAATACTATATATTTTTTTTTTTTCATATATTTTCGAGAAACTTCGCCCTGCTATTAAATGCTCTAATTTTTACTGCGCGTGAGAAAACATTTTTTAAATACAATTTTCCGTAGCACTGAACTTCCTCATTCTGTTTGAATTTATGTTGTATTTTGAATCCAGTTTTTATTAATTTATTTATATAGTGCCACCAGTAATCACTGAGCTCCCATCAAGGCACATGTTCACCACCCCAGGTGCTGATAAAGTATTAAAGATATTTAGGTACAGAATATTATGACAATTGCTTTAAAAGAATTCTGGAAGCTTTCTAAGGAATGAATAAATAAAACATCAGCTACGACTGGTAAGAAAAGTTTTCAAACGGAGGTGATACATTTGGCTGGGCCTAAACCACCCTTATCTGCTAATTTACTTTACTGTTGGAACTATAGAGTCTCCAGAATACATTTATCTGTGTAAAATAGAACCAGAACTCTTGATAAGTGCTTGAATTGATTGCTACTCCCCTGAAAAAGGAAATCTATTGAAAATATAATTAAAGCCGGCTTTGTAAATCCTAAGAACACAAATATTTCCTTAAAAAAAATGCGTTGATTTAAAAGCTGGTTTTAAACTGAAATATTTCATTCCTTGAGGCTGGCGCCTAGTGTCTTGTCTGACTGCTCACTTTAATTTAATGTAACAACAGATGATTAAGATGCACTGCGGTTGGAGTATAATACAGTCCCCAATTTACCACTACATTTTACAGCAGGTGCCACATTCAACAGGATAAAGGCTGCCCAGAGATCAGATATTTATTCATTGAAAACAGAATAACACCTACATTATACGGATGCAAATCATGGTACCTTGCTAGGGCCCAAAATAGCAAATTATTCAGTTTAGAGAATTGATGTCTCAGAAGAATCTCAGGTGTGCTGTGGTTTGACTTTGAAAGGAAAAGTAATAAAAGAACAGACGCAGTAATCTCCTAAGTGATAACTGTCACCAAGAGGTGGCAATACAGTTACATAACCAGGCTTGCCTACTTTACAAAGCATGAGGTTCTCAACGTCCTGAACGTTCGCTGCTGGCTGTTCGTTGGCAGTTCATATCAGAACTATGGGACGCCAACCTGACTTAAGAGTATGCACAGGTGCTGGCAGCCAACAGGGTTGGCTGGAGGATCTTTGTGGACACCATATGCTTCAACTGGTAGCAGGTATGGAATGATGATGATAAGTTTCAATAAAAACAAACTTATTTCTAAAACACATTTTTACTGTTGAGAATATCTTGTATCTCTTGTAAGCTCTTTCCTTTTGTTTCGGGAAGTAAAAATTGTACAAAGAAGAAGCCACAGAACGATATGATAGCAAATATCCAAAAGGCGTAGTGCATTCCGATCGATTCTTCTATGTCTCCAAAGTAATTAGTGATGAGGAAGGCCAGAATCCAGGCGAAGGATGTGGCAATCGAGGACCCGAGGTACTTAATATCAGGGTGAAGGAGTTCTCCAATAACTGCCCATGCCAAAGGACCATAACCTAATTGGCACAAGAGAAAAAATAGTATGAGAAACTAAATAAATTTAATTTAACACAAGTTGTCAATGCACTTTGCGTGTAGGTAATTATTTCAAATCATAACAAATAACATAACCAAACCTAACCTTAGTTATTTGATCAAAACCTGTTTTGGTATATTATGAATATTATATCATACATTATTATGCAATCATGGAATATGTACTATAACTAAATTCGGGACTTATATAATACTATCATTTTTTTTAAAGTATGTATTCAGAACAACAAAGAAATGTAGCAAGTTTAACATCTTCATCACTAAATATATAACAAAATTAAAAAAAATTCGTACATAAACAAAATAAATTACTAAAAACGCTTTCAAGAATGGAGGAAATGGTAAATCTAGGACTAAGGGAGATAAGGTTGTCAACATCATGTGCTACGCATACAATGCAACCGTAGTGGCAGAATCAGAAGATGATTTACAACGCACTTTACACAAGTTTCATTTCATATTTCATTATATAAATAGTGACATAAGTAAATCTAAGTACATACTTAAGTATGATTTCTGATGTTTAGAACATATCTATTTCAGTTAGTAAAACAAAAAGTTATAAGATTTTTTGATATTTAAGTTTTAAAATCTCAAGCCAGATCGTCCTATACTCCGAAGTGACAAATGAGTAAAGCCTTGACAGCATAAGGATGCACGAGAAATGTCGTACAACTTAAGGTTCTTTAATCATCTTCTCAATCACCGATCTTGTGTTTTTACTTTTGACCATCAGTCGGGTTTAAATTATGCTAAGTACCTGAGTTTACAAGCTGAGATAGTGCAGGCATAGAATATACTGTCTGCATATTCTATAAGCGTGAAGCATTACAAATTAATGATATGATTTAAAACACAAACATGTGGATAACAATCGTTCAAAATAAGCATCTTACCAACACAAAATACACTGGTGAAAATGACCAGAGCTGTAACAGGCAGCCAAGACAAGTATTCTACAGCCGGGTCCCCATTCAAATCAAGTATGAAGAAAACACCAAGAAGAGTCTAAAAATAACAAAGAACTTTTGTGAAAAATGTTGAAATTTTACTTCAAAAATCATTTATTCATTTACTGTGGAAATATTCTAAATTCATTCATTATTTAGCAATAAAAAAACTTTTTTTAAATCCAGAAAGGGGCAGTGCATTTTTAAGTATTATAAATTCTTCTTCTCCCAGTTTCTTATTCTTTAAATAAATACATGAAAACAAAAAACAAACTTAATAACTTACTAAAGAAACCGACATGCCAATGGATGATAATTTCAGAAGCCACCTTTTGCCCACTCTATCGACAAGAAATAATGTTGTAGAGCTTGCTATGACTTGTACAATACCTACAAACATTTATAAATATATCGTATTTTAAGAAAATTCAATTAAAATCACTATACTTGATAAGAGTCATTAATCTCCTTCCACCCTTTAATAGTATTGTATTTAATCTGAAGATATGTGTGAAAGTGCTGATTGGTAAAATAATTAAGTACAGGTGTATGAGGTTTTTTTCGTTTTAAATTATTGCATATTATTATTATTAAAATAACTGTATACTAATTAGTTTTGAATAATCTGGAAAAGTTTTAGGGTAACCAACCCATTGTCAGGGTATGTATTATGATGGGAAGTTAAAATTTATCTTTAATTTTATCTACAAAGTAAAATGAAGTTTTCAGTATGAAAAATAGAATATGTTTACAATTTTTTTTCTAAACGTGTTCAATTACCGGTTACCGATGAAGGTAATTTGAATCTTCATACAAATATACATATTTTCGTACATAAATATCGATATTAGTTTTACCATCTCAGTATATACCGATGAAGATAGCCGTTCATAATCGCGGCCCAGGCCCTTATTAACTTGAAGTTATGTATTATTATTTCATACAGTAAAAATGCAGTCCTCAATACTGCCCTCCATATGGAGAGTGCAATATCTCAGTTAGACATGTTTCTGAGAAAAACGCGGTAAAAGAAATTAATGTTTCTTAGTTTCAAAACTACATTCAACGTATTGAAAGAAAAGAAAAAACTGAGAGATTAATGCAGTTTTTATACTAAGATTAAAAAAATTTGATTAAAAAAATAAATTAAACTTAAACAAAGCTATTAAAGATTGATTAATATTTATCAATTATAAACTGAAATCCTAGTTACTGCGCTTTCTGGATTTCACAGTTCCCAAAGGAATATTAATACGTGAGTAAGACTAAGATAAAGATCTTTTCTTCATGATTTCAAATCTGTATTTAACAAAATGTCGTCAAAAATGCTAGATACTGAACTCTTCGTAAGGTCGGCAGAATAGACTGCATAATCTGGGAAATAAGATAAAAACATTTGTAAGTAAATATTATTATATAACCACTTACTGACTTTTTAAGTCTACCGGTTTCGAGACGTACACGTCCTTCATCAGGACACTCACTACACCAACATGCAAATACTAAAATACACCCCCACCTTCATTATAACCGTAGTTTATATACAGTATTTCCAAAAATACATAAATCACACGCAGATTTATAGAGTGCATGACTAGACACGGTGGCGTTCACATCTCTATAAATATGCGTGTGATTTATGTATTTTTGAAAATACTATATATACTACGGTGATAGTGAAGGTGGAGGTGTATTTTAGTATTTGCATGTTGGTGTAGTGAGTGTCCTGACGAAGAGACGGGTACATCTCGAAACCGGTATACTTAAAAAGTCGGTAAGTGACTATATACTAATATTTACTTACATAAGTTAAAATGTTCATAAATAAAAACATTTGTGATTTATTTCGTATGAAGTATAGTTCCTACAAGGCGGCCCTTTCTATATTTGATGGGTCAGTTAAATTAGTGCGTAGAAGTTTCTAAATATTTATATTTTTGAATTTTATTTAAAACAGTAATAAAAAGCAGCGCAGAAGTGAAGTAACACAAAAAAATAGGTATAAATTTACTCAAATATTTTATACGGTCTATATAACATTGCGATTCACAAACTAGAAGTAATTGGACCCACTCTTTCCCATCCATTAATAAATGGCACTTCTCACACCATTACTGGTTGGTACACAGGGCTATGTACATGGCTAAACTTTAAGTAGGATTATCCCAGCTCAACTTGTTTGTCAGTTAAGTCACTTGTGATGCTTGAAAACAAACTTTATATTTCCACTGTAAATGAAACCAAGTAAATGGACTGTTGCTTTTAAACTGTTTTCTTACCAGAAATAAAGTAGATGGCTATGTTTAAACTGAATATTATTACGTAAAACAGCATAAGCAGTCATATTAACCAAAAATCTCAAAAATGACAATGGCTGGAGATAGCCACATATGTTTTTTAGCGTCACACTTTTGCGCTCACCGCCTCATATTTTATTTATCTTTTTTGTTTTGTTAATTGGTTGGATAAACTGATAGTATTCATTTATTTTTCAATCTCGATTTATATTTATTTGAATGTTTGTATATACATATTATCATGCATTTTTCTCCCTACATGTAAAAGGCATCGAGTGCAGTTTATTCTAATATTTTTATTTATTTTTAAATTACATGGACGTAAGAGGAATACAATCATACAGACATTCCTGTATTTTCTCTCTGGATTATGGCACTTGGGCAATGTATTTTTATTCACTAGATATTTACCACTGGCGTGTTCCTATAGTATTGTTTTTTTGATAAATTGTTTCATATGGAAGCTAAGACTATCCAAAATCCCTTAAAAATGCCCAGTTTTATCTGTTGTCTTCGGATGTACAAAAATGATTGCTCTTTTTGAGAAAAAAAAACAAAATGAGCTGAAAGAGAAGCTTACATTCTGATACACTTTTTTTTGCCTTTTGGAAAGGCAAAACAGGAATACGATACCTTGATTTTGTCGATATTAGTTAGGAAACGTACAGTTGTCTTTTTTGCACAGTATAAAGCGAGGCATCTGTGAGAGAGTGACAGAAAAACTATACTCAAATACCTATTCATTAAACAACTTCCTGCCGCATATTCTTCTAAGACAGAAATCATATAAAATATTAAAAAACAGTAATAGTGTAAAAAGAGAGTGCATTGAATAATGATTTTGTAAATACAAGATACCTATAATGATGGTTGATATTTCTGGGGGCATGCTAGTGCCGGTCTTGGCGAAGATAGTCTGCATGTAGAACTGCACTACGTTGATACCACTGAACTGTTGGAGGGCGAGTAGTCCACACGTGAGGTACATGGCTCTGATGTTCCCCCGAGTCCACATGTCTCTCAGGGACGCTCGAGAGGAGCTGCTATTGATCTGACTATCACGCAGATTGGCGAGTTCCGCTTTAACTGCATCTTCAGACTTCCCTCGTAGTTTTTGCAAAGCCAAAAGAGCTTCTTCATGATTACCTGAATTCATAAATGTATATATTTATTTATATATGCATATATTTTTTTGTATGTTCACATTACTGAAGTTGAGGTTTAAGGTCTAACTACGTGGTTTGCAGGAAGTACTAAGTAAGAAGAAAGTCAACCATAGGAAACTGGACTCCATCCAAAGGCAAATAGATATCTGGTCATGCAAGGGATACAGAACAATCCCCTCGTATGATCTCAAGTTTTGAGTGGATTTCCTGATTGGTTAACTATGAGTACAGAATATTCCCCCTGATCCCACATTGAAATTTGTTTTTTTTATAATGAAATATAAACCTTGCACATAATAAAGCAAGGGAAATAATAAATGCAACTCCCATCTAAAAAATAAAAAATTAAAAAAAATTTTTTTTTTTTTTTTCAAGCTGGTTTAGTTTTCCCGCAAACCACATGGTCAAATCGCACGCAGATACTTGACTCGCTAATGATCTGCCATTGGCTGTGTATAGTTGAAAGCGAGGATACTTGCAATTATTTTAGTAATAAATCAAATGATATCATAGAAACGGGTAGACACATCTTTAATATTTCGTACATAGTTAATACATCGTAGGAGCTTTCTCTGAACTCTCTAAGTTATCTTTATTTGCATTTAAAATAGATGACTAGATATGAGATCTATATTGAGTTTAATTACCTTTTTTAACAAGATAGCTGGGGCTTTCTGGCATGAACGAGAATAGAATCATAAAGAGGAGAGGTGGTATGGTAGAGATTATACTCAGAGTAAGATATGAGACATATGGTCCTACTGAGTATACCAAAAGGAACCCAATCACTAGAAATATCTGTAGAAATGATCCCAAGGCACCTCGCACCTTGTCCTAAAAGAATAAAGAATAAATTAGAATTCATAATCATATAAGGTTAAATTGATTTATCTATTTTATTTTGAATACATGAAAAATTCAACAGCAATCATTGTCACATCCATACTTACACCATCGGTTTTATTTCGCACAGAGAAGTAAATAATGAAAACATTCAGATATGGACATGTTATACTATCATCAGTGGCACTACAGTCTGTTGTAGGCCCTGTAGCTCAATCACAAATAACTGTCGACATGCTTAAAAACATGCTAAGCATATGAGCGATCACAATGAACAATAATATACATGCTTAAGTTATTGCAGTCATAAGTCAACGCGTGTGTAATCTCAAGTCAACGCTCGTGTCTGTTTGTTTTTTGTTTTCCTCGTAAATAAATACACTTCACTGGCGAAAAATCGGCGTTTACTATAAAAAATAATTCAATACATTGCATTTGCAAAATACTAAGGAGAATCTAATACAAAAAAGTGAAAATTAAATTACAATTACTATGGCAACTGCTTTTCTTGACATTTGGCTTGCCAACCGCTGGCTAATTGCAATGAATGGCATGATAAATAATGAATAAAAATAGCAGTTTTGGAATATTTCCCATATTTGAAATTCAAATATGTGATTGCGCAGCAGGATTATACGTCGCAAAACGTAAATATTTTGATATTTAATATTAGGTGTTCACGGATGTTGCATTGTGATCGCGAATACGATGAACAACCATGGTGAGAAATTGTTTCACTTCACTTATTAGCACGTCGATAGTTATTTGTGATTGAGCTACTGGCCTCCTCCAGATTCTGGCTCCATTCCTCCCTGTACTCTGCGGCTCTTCTTCAGTAGTTTATTAAGTCAATTGCTCTTATGTCACTTTCCACATCATCCAGCCAACTAAATTTTGGTCTACCTCTGCTTCGTCTGCCTTCCGGAGTGGTATTAAAGTGGCACGATCATCATTCATTCTTTGGACCCGGCCCAACCATCTCCTCATTTTTATGGATTGTTCAATATTGGATTCGTAATAAAGTGCCCCTAATTTATTTGTTTATTTATTTACAGTAGGTATTATATTGGATAATCAATTTATGAAACATAAGTACCTGCTCCATGGGACAAAGTCCTGTGTTGAATTGGGATGAATAATAAACTTAAACAATACAGCACAGCAAATATTATACAAAATAAGAAACATCGTTAAAAAAATAACACATCGCACTCTATATCATTGGTATATAAACATTCGATTTACATGAAACAAACACAAATATTTTTTAAATTATCAAGCAGCTTCTTACTCACATCTCTCCCCGTAAAGAAAATCTAGTACTAAATACTAAACCCTCCTGTTAATAGGTTTTGTCCTTTAAAAATCGTCGAAACTACAGGTTCCCAAAGTGGGCGTATCCGCCCCCCTGGGGGCATTGAATAATATTTTTACTTAATGAAATATGTAAATTTGAATCAATATTTTGTTATTGGTTTTAATAAATACTAACGAAATTTGTTTTCTTTCCAAAATACCTTTTTGAAATAAAAAAGTAACTTATTACTACACAAATAAATAATTTGGTGAAATTTTATTGCAAAAAAATAATTTTATATTAATAATAATAATAATAAATCTTAACAAACCATATATACAATGTGATTATAAAAACAAAATAACATAAAGGTATACATGATTAAATGGTGGACTTATTGCCAATTATGGCCTCGTGGTAATAATTCACTCTTAATAGTCAGCGTGTTTGCCTACCATGCAAGAGGTCTCGTGTTCGATTCCCGACATGGTTGATATGAAATATTTATTTAAAAGGGTGTTTTTACTCTTTAAATATTTCATAGTCCCAGGACTGGTACCTGAAGCGTGAGATTGATTATCTTACCTTAATGTAACAAAAATGATCAAGATACGCTGCGATTGGTGTGCCAATCCAGTGCCCTATGCACCATTATGTGCGGAAAGGAAATGATGATGATTGCCACTAGAAATTTCTTACAGCCTGACCAAAAACAGTATTATCATAATACAGTAACATTAATTTAAAAAAAAAAAAAATATGGCAGCATATCAAATTCATGTCAGGGGATATTTTTTTTTTCTGAAAAGGGGGCAATTAGTCAAATAAATTTGAGAACCTGTTTTCAAAATGGTTTAAACCAAATCCTCCACACCTCCATTTTGGTTTATAGCAACAAATATCTTCCTTAATATCTTTCTTTTGAACACTTATCATATAATATTTCTATCTCAGTAGTAGTATCTTACTTCTGCTATTTCCCCAACGTACATGGGGACACACGTAAAGATTTGTCCCAAGGCGAGCCCCCACAGCACCCTGGCCGCGTAGAGCTGGCCCACGTCTTTAGCTGTTGCGACCAGCACCCAACCTACAACCAGAGGAACACCACTGGCCAAAAGGGTTTTCTTTCTGCCAAATACGTCTGTGGAGATTCCGGTGTAAAGAGGACCTATAATAACGATAATGAAATATGTAACCATTTTGAATGAGGCTGATTTTTTTAGCATGTAACAGTCTGCGATTGCCGACTGTTTCCTGATTTATGATTTACTGATTTTTATTTAGGAAACATGCAGTACAGTTACAAAGTTTAATATTTTACACGGTTAGACTTAACTCTAATGGACCAGTGAAGTTTCCATATTATAAAGCAATTATATGTAAGGTTATTAATGAAAGTATAAAAAAGAGAAGGAAAAAAAAAACATAAGTTTGTAATACATATAAGTACCCTCTTTAAATATATTATAAAGTGTTAATGAGGAAGTTCAGTGGTTTTTTTATATTTTTTTATTTGTTAATAGACTATTAAACTAAGCCGATTTTTTTTTCTTATTAGTGATTATTAGCGCAATGCTTTTTTAAAGTTTTGTATTTTTTACGATATTTCCAATACAAATTCTATTCATGAATATAAACGTAGTCTCACTCATTATTTTTTAGAAAAGTAATAGATTTATTTTAAAATATATTATTAAATTTAACTTTGTTTCCTAGAATACGTGATTTTCTATTTCTTTATTTTAACATGTTAGACATAATTTAAATTGTACATTGGTGGATTTATTGCCAAATGGCAACTTCTTCCAACCAACTGATGATAATGATTTCACTAAATAAAGGTATTATTTAGTTAATTTAAGTTTTTTTATTTTATTATTTGATTGCTCAAAAAGCTTGTAATTTTTTAAGTACTAATGTTGTATTAATTTTTAAAATTATTATTATCTAGTTATTCTCAACTTTATTTTGTTATATTTATATTTAGAACATAAGATTTTCTCATGGTTATTGTTATCTTTTGTTTAGAGATGTTATGTTTCTTTTTTACTTCTTTTTTTGTATTATATATGTTCACTACATTTTTTAGTTTCAATTATTCTATTATTTCATGTTATGTACTACATGTTTATTGTGCACTGCTGGGATTATTTCTGTAATTTATTTTTTTGTAAAAGGTTCTTTGAACCGTTGATGTATAAATAAATAAATACATTTCTAAAATAACTCCGCGTGTGACATTAGTGGTTTTTATCCGCTTAGTATCGATCAGTTCTGTCCATTGGTCCATTGACGGCAAGCAAACCGGAAATCTTCAATACTCTCTTATGATTGATTTATTCAAATGAACCAGTGTAGAGTTCAAAGCAGTACGATTTTATTAAAATATTTTTTATTATTTTTCATAGTTTTTTAAGAAACTGCCGCAAAATATCATGCTCTAATTCAACAATTTTTTGAGTATGCCCAAATGTTTTCAGACAGGCTGGATTTTCTCCCTAGGGAGTTATGCAGATCTAAATTTGTTGCAACAGAGAGGAAAAACATTTTTGAGAACGGAGTATGGAAGTCTAGGTATTTTAAAGGTTTCAGTTCCTTTACTTCACAAAAGTCAACCGATGGAAGAGTTGAGGAAATGTGAACGTTTAAACATGGGCAGATTGGTGAATGTTACACCGTGTGTAATGTGGCCACTTAAACCAGCCAATCACATTTCAAAAGCCCTGTAGAGTTACATAGTCCCTTCTCAAAAATATTTCTCCTCTCTGTTGCAACAGATTTAATGCTCTATTTTTTACCGCGCATAAGAAAACACTTTTGTATACAATTTCCCGTAGGGCTGAAGTTCTTCATTAACTCTACGATATGTTTCATGTTAAATGGATAGTCAAATAAACAAACTTACTTACAGCTGCACCGAGTGCAATGAGAGATCCAATCCACGCTCCCTCTTTGTCTGTTATGACTTGATCCAGAGGAGTGGTGTCTTCATCAAGGAGAATAGGTAGGGTTGGTGATGTCCACCCCATGCAAATTCCGATGGACAGAATACCCAAATTTGCTTAAACAAAATAACTTTATTTTAGAAAACTTGAATCAATACAATAATTTATTATTAATATTTAAAGCATTAATTTTGTCGTCAAACAGTTAATTGACGGCCTTCCAGGACGACGTGAGCCCGCAGTAGCTCAAACACAAATAACTATCGACGTGCTAATAAGAGACGTGATAACTATTTCTCACCATGGTTGTTTATCATATTCGCGATTACAATGCAACATCCGTGAACACTTAATATTAATTGTCAAAATATTTACGTTTCGCGACGTACAATCCTGCTGCGCAATC
Organism: Micrasema longulum; assembly: GCF_059751315.1. Classification (NCBI taxonomy): domain Eukaryota; kingdom Metazoa; phylum Arthropoda; class Insecta; order Trichoptera; family Brachycentridae; genus Micrasema; species Micrasema longulum. Next base: position 506,506 of record NW_028277701.1, read on the forward strand.
ACATATTTGAATTTAACCGGTGTAAATATGGAAAATATTCCAAAACTGCTATTTTAATTATTTATTTATTATTTATCATGCTATTCATTGCATTTAGCCAGCGGTTGGCAAGCCAAATGTCAAGAAAAGCAGTCGCCATAGTAATTGTAATTTAATTTTCACTTTTTTGCATTAAATACTCCTTACTATTTACTATTGCGCAAATGCTATTGTAGTATTTTTTATAATAAACGCTGATTTTTCGCCAATAAAGTGTATTTACTTACGAGGGAAACAAAAAACAAACCGACACGAGCGTTGACTTAGAGATTACACACGCGTTGGCTTATGACTGCGATAACTTTAGCATGATTAATATTGTTCATTGTGATCGCTCAAATGCTTAGCATGTTTTTAAGCTCGTCGATAGTTATTTGTGATTGAGCTACAGGTTTAAAGGAAAGGCCATTTGGGTTTAGGTTCACCGTATAATTTCTACCAATTAATTTATTTTTATTGCATCTCGGGGAACGCTAAAATAATATTAACTTATATTTTATTGTATATTTAAAAACGTATTTCTACTAGTAGAATGCACTGGTGCATTCCTGTAAGTAAGAATGGCGTAGGTTGACATTTAGAAAGAAGACATATATTAATGTGAATTATTTTAAGCTAAGTTAATTGAAAAGTTTCATTAAATGAAAAGTTATGTTCAATGAAAAGTTACACTATCCTTTTTGAAATGTTTAGCCGAACGGTTTTTGCACGCTTTCGTGACACAAGCAAGCATTTTGGTTTCTGTTCTAAACGTCAAGCTCGCGTCACACACGCCTGTAGCTCAATCACAAATAACTATCGACGTGCTTAAAAACATGCTAAGAATTTGAGCGATCATAATGAGCAATAATAGACATGTTTAAGTTATCGCAGTCATAAGTCAACGCGTGTGTAATTTCAAGTCAACGCTCGTGTCGGTTTGTTTTTTATTTTCCTCGTAAATAAATTCAGTTCACTGGCGAAAAATCGGCATTTACCATAGAAAATAATACAATATATTGCATTTGAAAAATAGTAAGGAGTATCTAATACAAAAAAGTGAAAATTAAATTACAATTACTATGGCGGCTGCTTTTCTTGACATTTGGCTTCCCAACCGCTGGCTAAATGCAATGAATAGCATGATAAATAAGAAATAAATAAATAAAAATAGCAGTTTTGGAATATTTCTCATATTTACACCGATGAAATTCAAATATGTGATTGCGCAGCAGGATTATACGTCGCGAAACGTAAATATTTTGTCATTTAATATTAGGTGTTCACGGATGTTGCATTGTGATCACGAATACGACAAACAACCATGGTGAGAAATTGTTATCACGTCGCTTATTAACCTGTCTATAGTTATTTGTGATTGAGCTACTGATGGTTAAAAAAACAACGATATCGTCGTAATCGTAGAACAACGACGGATGTGCGAAAAATAAGACTTTGACTTTCTTTTGTATCATATTTGATCTTGAAAAGTTATGTAAAGACTTTATATTCCAGGTTTGAAGAAAACTAAAAGAAATATAACTAACCTAAGTATTAAATTATATACTTTTGCACTAATCAAGTTATCATATAAAGCGTAAAAAAATAAATTAAACCGCTATTGTAAAGTTGAAAAAATCACATGCGTCGTTGTTCTACAATCATGACGAAATAAGTCGTTTATTTTCAAAACTCGCTATCTCCCTTTGGCGGCCATAATCACTCGAATACGCGTTGGGCATGACTGAGCGTTTGAGCATGATTTAAGTGTCATAATTTGTGAGGGCTCAGAACGCGTCATGTGTATTATTAAATTTACGGTTGACGTCCAAATGAATGTAAAATACAAGAATCTATAATTTTGACCCAAATGTAAAAATCGAAAATAAACATTGAATCAAATAACCGGTAAGATGTTTTGAAAGCAACCATTTATAAAGCCAATTGTACAAATATGACTATCTTAAAAATAGCCAATTATTTTATTATCGAATAATATTATGTTCTGAGTATTTCATTTTAAGATTATTATTTTTACAAAAGAGATAAGTATAGATAAAATCGTCACAAATAACAACGGCTTAATTCAATACAATTTCAATTCAAACAATATTGATTTCGCAATTTAATAATAATCAAAATGTAACCATTTTCCTCTTTCTCGTTTATCACCTAGTCTATAAATACCAGGGTCGAACCGTGTATAGAAGCGATTATGCGCAGCTTACCATTATATTTGACTAACCATAATAATGTTTTATTGTAACTTTATTTACAGAAAAACGAATAAATAATTATCATTTATTTTAAAGCATTTCCACCGTTTGTATTTTTATCCTAATATAAATATAAATTTTAATAAAGCGCGCACAGCGCCTGCGGTTAGCCAAGAAACTAGCCGATTATTCCAGCTTATTTTTTCATACAAATAAGTTTACTATATTTTGAATGTATTAACCCCAGTGCGGGTTTTTTCTCCTAGACTAAACTTGCAGATTACACAAATTATTTGAAGATTCTTGATTTGGAAAATAGTATTTCAAACATTTTTTCTTAAGGACTATTTTTCTTTGAGATGGTACTTTTAACATAAAACCATAATTACTTTCATGCGTCATATTACAGGACATAAAGCGCTCCACGCGGCCGTTTTTAGCACTATTGATTACTAGAACAATGCGGCCAGTAAACATTTCAATTGAATACCTAATATCGACTGAATTCATAGTGGTATTTTTTATTTATTTTTTAATGAATTATGTATTAAAGTAATGGATAATATATCTATATAATATAATATATAAGTTACATTGTTTGAGTCGATTCCATGGATGAAAGTTGTTGTATCACACAGAACCACATAAAAATATCAATTTATCGTATATATTACTTACATCACATTATGTTCCTCCTATGTAGGTACAAATATATGATATTTTTTATAGCTTACCTGTAAATAAAATCACCAATCGTTACTGATAATTACTCTGTATACTACTGTGATGATAAAGGTAAAAATGTAGTTTAATATTTGCATGTTGGTGTAGTGAGTGTCCCGACGAAGAGACGGGTACGTCTCAAAACCAGTGGACATTAAAAGTCGTAAGTGGTTTTATACTAATATTTACTAACATCGAATAATCTTTGTTTAAAAAGTGAATAAAAATATTTCGTATTTTATAAACACAAAAAATAATATTTCATAACATTCAATTCGCGGTTTTATTTAAATTGTTGATTTGGCCTGAGCTTTTATTTATATATATATTTTGCACCACAGCAGGCTAGGAGTCACATCACAGAACACCGAGGCTTGAGTAAAATCACATGAATTATTTTGTGTTCTAACCGGGAATCGAACCCGAAACCTTCCGTACGCGAGTCAAGCGTATTTGACCACTACACCACGGAGGTCTAAAAAGTGCAAAATCTCACAACTAGCAAAATGTAGTTACCAACTTGTGCTAGAAACCCGACGATATTATGATAGTAAATAATAATTATTACGATTTTTAAAGCATTCTATTTTATTTTTAATAAAATTAAGATACAATAAAAAGGAAACAATTTTTTATTTGAAATCCCGAAAATACAGAAAAATTAATGGAACTTTACTGATTATTATTTTTGTATTTATTACACTTTGGTATTTTATTTTAATAAATACTATCGAAATTTATATCAAAATACCATTTTGAAATAAACAAGTAAGTAACTGTCACAGCATGCATATTTTGGTGAAATTTCATTGCAAATCAGATTCATGTCTCATTAAGATTATTAAATAAATATTTTATCAATTAGGGTAATCAGCCAATCTTATTTATTATACCATAGATTTGTACATAAAAAAACCACCGCATTTTTCTATATTACGTAAATATTAAAAAAAAAACTCAAAGCAATAAGTCGCGATCGCTGTAGAGCCGCCCATAAGGACAAACATAGTTTTAGGACTATCAATCACGTTAGCTATATTTTACAGCAAAATAATGGGCCGTATGTATTCAGGTCGAGAATCGCAAGCGCTGCCACGAAACCGTCGATACACGTCTGTTGTTAACAAAAACAAAATCAAACATTTGTAACGCTTTCGTGCTATGCAATAGAGGAAAATGTCGTCTCTTTTGTTGGGGCGCATTATTACTCCATGGGGTACTTTCTTTTGAAAAGGGGGCAGTGGGACAAATAAGCTTTGGAACCCGTGGTTTAGATCGCCAGGTTTATAAGAAAAATTTGATAGATAATTCGAATTTTATAAGAATTTATAGAGATAATGAATTAATACACACTTTGTCTTACCAAGTTATCAAATGTAAATAAGCGCATTAAATCATTATATGTACAGAGCAACTTTTTAAGTGCTCTAACACAGATCATTTCGCACCTTTAGGACGAAAACGACTCAATGCAAAAAATCAACTTTTTGGGATACTGCAAAAGAAGAATGTAAATTGTGACACCTTCGTATTCTTTCGTCGATTGTTTCGTATTTTTCGAAGTAAGCACCAAATTTTGAGTTTATGAAGGTGTCACAATTTACATTCTTCTTTTGCAGTTTCCCAAAAAGTGATTTTTTGCGTTGAGTCGTTTTTGTTATAAAGGTACGAAATGGTAAATTTGTCCTGTATTCTATAAGAACAAATCGAACATTTATAAAGAAAACGACGTAACTCAATAAAACCTTAAAATGAGTTGAGGTCATGAAATGACTTCAATGAACATTATCAATCTTTCTGCATTATAAAAATACAACATTCGGATGGAAATAGGACAAAATCGTATGATTTCCTAATTTTGCGTTCGTTTTACCAGACTATAGCCTTAATAATCTATTGTTTTATTTTTATTTTTAGAAATATGTTTTTTGTAAGTAGCTAAAAATATATGTAAATTGTAATTGGCAGTAGTGGTGTATTGGATATTGTACATAATAAATAAACATAGCTTACGAAAATATTTGTATATATTCTGAAACAAAAATCAAAAGCGATATATTTTTAATTACTCTGCGTTTCATTTTAATTTGCAAAATAATCACGCTAGAAAGTGACAGAATTCGGTTATGCCAAGTATTTTATATTATTATCATTTTTCCACGAAATAATAAATTATTAAAGTCACTTGATGGTATCAGTGAAATGTAATCATACGTCTTTTTGCAAGGCTTTTTGTGGAGGTAGGTACTATTTTAGTGAAAAGATTAATTAAATAAACAACTAACCTGTCCCAGCGGCTACATACTGCCTCCATTTTGGTTCAATTTCCATACTAAGTGGCGAAATACAAAACACAATCACTCTCTCCGAAACACCAAGGCATACAGAACCGATTCTGTCTTATTTTACGTGTAGATAACGCTTATTGTCGCTTAGCAATTGAACGAAATAACGAGTTTTCGATGACAGAGCGCGAAATGTGAATAAGTCTTTTTTTAACACAAAACCAATTTGGACCATCTCGATTAGAGTGAATGAATATTGTAAACTAACGTTAGCTTTAACAATGTTTGAGTATGTCCAAATGCTTGCAGACAGGAGGAAATCCAGCCAGTCTGCAAGCATTTGGACATACTCAATTATTGTTAAATTAACTACTGGTAAAAGAAGAAGTATACAAATTGGAAAATTGTTTTCAGGGCTTGCCTAGTAGGTGATTTGGTTCAGCCGGATGAATCTCACCACATAATAAAGGTTTCAGCTCCTTTACTTCACAAAAGTCAACAGATGGAAGAGTTGAGGAAATGTGGATGTTTAAACATGGGCAGAATGGTGAATGTTACACAGTGTGTAAAGTGGCCACTTAAACCAGCCAATGACAAGTCATAAGCCCTGTAAATGCCTAGACTTCCATATTCCATTCTCAATATTGTTTACCCTATCTATTGCAATAAATTTAAATAACGTTAGTTTATTTATGTCAAACTTTTGTACAGTATATATGCACATTGGCGGGCTTATTGGTTGGTTAAGATTTATACTTACCGATATTTTGACAGTTGTTTGTTAGTGGCCGTGTCTTGTGCTTGTGTCATTGACGTATTAATACATAGACATGCCCCACAGAGAAAAATATTTTTAAAAGACACGAAAACAAACCATAGTTAATAAATAGGTGGCAAGGTTTTCACGGTCCCTGTTATCAAAATTTTTATTTTTTGGGTCATTCCGTTTGTGTTGGATTTGTTCCGACGTTTCGGCTACCATTGCAGGAGCCTTCTTCAGGGTAAACTGGGTGTTATGCAGAAAAAAATGTTTGTTTAAGTATTAGTAATTTGTACCGTGTCGTAGTCGGCAGTAGGCATCATTCTATTCGTTTTTGTAGTGTGTAGTGCTGGGAACCATGTTGGGTTTGATTTGAGCCCGTCGTCTTTGTTTAAAATTTAAATCATGATTGAAATGTCACTATTGTTATTCTTATTCTTAGTGGTGGGGGTCAGTGTTATGCAAGCTTCTGACGTCACTGCGATCTATGAAGATCTATTATGACGGGTCCCCGTGAATAGTTCTCGCCCTCCAAGCCCAGGCCTATAAAAGCCTGGCTACTGTGTGGAAGGCGAGAGTTTACATTTTGCTTAATCTCCCCCTTCAAGCCCGGATCCGCAAAGTATCGGGCTAATCGGTAGGGGGCGAGCTCTTTAACATCCTCAACCAGTTCAACCAGTGGTCCCCCGAGGATGAGACGGTCCTTTTATGATGTAAAGCATCAGATTCACATAGAATGTGTAGGTGTTTCCTAATCTGCACTGCAGAACCTACATCTCGAAGTTTCGGAAAGGTTCATTCTAGCAAGGTGTTTGTTATTATAAAGTTAAAAAAAAAAAAAAAAAAATCGTGAGGAAAATAATGTGTTGAAAGAATAAAAAAGCTTTAAATGCGATTATCTCGGAACTTGTTTTAATGACTTAATTAATTGTCAGTAAAGCCTCGTTTTATTAATATATCTGGAATATGTCCATTCTTAAAGATACTTTTTTTCTTTGTATGTATAGGTTTTGCATAGTTTTTTTTGTAGATGTATACTTTAAAGCATGTTTCTTTTCTACCGGGTTACAACGGTGTGTTTTTAGGAACACTTAGGGTTATTATTTTTTAATATTTTTAATAGCATATCTTTAAAAAAAGTTTTTGTTACTGGATGTTTTACAATATTTATGCATAGCATGTCATCTTTATATATGTATGAGTACGTATTTTTTAATACACTTTTATACTTGTTGTATGTAAAAATATGTCTTTGAATGTACCAAATGCTGTGTTTTATTTCTTACTTTATATATTTTATCTATGTACCATACCAGTAAAAGCTCTCCGGGCGTTTATGTGAATTAAATAAATAAATACCTACTATTTACCTACTGTTTACCATATTGATGTACCATATATATATGTTTTTTAGAATATTTTTTTATGTTTTTGATCGTATATTTTGTGGTGATGTACTCATGTGTCTGTGTCAACTAATTGCTCGTCCCATCTTAACACAGGAATTCTAGTCCCACGGAGTTGAGACTTATGTCTAAAATAATGTACAATAAACTTATGTAAAAAAAAATCGAACTGAACAGTTTGAATAGATCGAGTAGAAGAAATCGCCTTAAGGAAATAAGTTCACCCTTGCATGAATATAAAATATGTATGTACCTATATTAGGTGTTTAATAAATAAATACCAATGCAGAGCCCAATTCGCCACTGGAAGCCAAAAGGGATGATGAAATGGTTTTAAAATATCAATCAAAACACACTTATTTCTATAACTTATTTTTATTGTTAAGAATATCTTGAATCTCTTGCAAGCTTTTCCCATTTGTTTCTGGAAGTAAAAATTGTACAAAGAAGAACCCGCAGAACGATACGATGGCGAATATCCAGAAGGCATAGTGCATTCCGATTGAATTTCCGATGGGTTCAAAGTACTTCGTGATGAGAAAGACCAGAATCCAGGCGAAGGATGTGGCGATCGTGGACCCGAGGTATTTAATATCAGGGTGAAGAAGTTCTCCGATAACTGCCCACGGCAGGGGACCAAAACCTAATTGATGCGAGAGAAAAGATATTTTGAGAAACAACATTATTTCGAATCATAACAATACTACTGGACTCTCTAGTAATCTAGACTCTCTGATATTTTATTTTAATAGTCTTGATATATTTAACACTCCATACAATAGGTACAGTAGAGAACTAATAGGCTTGATTCAGAATAACAGATAATAGACGTTTTGTCTCTTTTCTTGTTCTCATTAAATCAAATGCAATTTTCCACTCCTACTTTCCTTCAATCATCCTTCACCACTCCTTATCAATTTCCTTCTTTTTCTTCCCACTATCTCCTTGTTTTGTCCATATTTATCTTAATATACATAGTATATTTATTATTTATTTAGTTTAAACTTTAAGCCGTCGGCTTTATTACAGTATAATTAAAGCTAGGGTTTCCTAGGACAGCGCTGCCCGTATTTTAACGGCCGTAGTGAACGGTGATGCAGTGGGACAGCCGTCGTAACGGTGACTAGAGTGTGGTTTTCTAGGAAAACGGTGTTATCAACACCATTTAACACCGTTTTCCTAGGAAACCACTCTCTAGTCGACGTTACGACGGGCTGTCTACTGCATCACCGTTCACTACGGCCGTTAAAATACGGGCACCGCTGTCCTAGGAAACCTAGCTTTAGTGAATACATATAATTGAATGGCACGCCCTACTATGTTTACATTTTTAAAAGTTTTTATTTATATTAATTTAACCTTTACATCTGTTTAAATTCGAAATAAATAAATAAAATAATCAATAAAATAACCTAATCGATTTAATCCGAACTTATTTCGATACAACAATAACCTTTGTGCTGTGCGGGCACTTTGTTTTTATTAGTTCCAAATATAGAATTAGAATAGCCCAGAAATCGCATACGCGCACAACTGAATCCGACTGAACTACTCACAAATGGGTAGTTTTACGTTTTGGCCATTAGGTACCGGAGAACGGGGTGGCTTCGTACATGGCTGGGGAAGTCGGACAGTGGCACATCGTTTTGCTTCAAGGTAATCTGTAGGGAGGGGGTAACGCGAATCACAGTCCTCTTGCGTCAGTATGCTCGCAACGGCCTGTCGCCACGCGGGTATGTTTTGTTTTTTGTTGCTAATATTGTTATTCGTTATAATAATAACCGTACTACTGAGTCTCTGCCAATCTTTAATTTTTGTAAAGTGTTCAACAAACTCGTGTCCAGATCAGTACAGTATAATTATCTTTTTTTTTTATTGATTCGATTATAGACTTTTATTTGTTAAATGTATATAAAATAAGTATAAAAATGTCGTATTTTGCGAGGTGAAGAGGACATGCCGCGAATATACACACGGAAGGTTGGAGGACGACCATATCAGCAATATGATTCACAAAATATGGATAAAGCTATTTAGGAAGTACGGGACAAAAAGTATATTTGTTCGAGATGCAGCTGTCAAGTTTTCAGTGCTAAAAGTACTAAGATTTATATAATTATTGTTTTAATTAAATAAACAAGTGCCTATTTTTTTCTCACCTTTTTCAACCCCACTTGTGTTACGCACAACATCATGTAAACAAAAAAACGACATTTTTATAATTTAGTGTATGTTGTCCTCACAAACTTCAATTGAATTATCTTTACAGAGAAAATTTCATAGTCGTCGAAGTCACCACACTTGCAGTGGCGATCCGAACACGTTTCGATAACCAGCAAAAAAAATATATATATGTCATAGTGGTAATGTGCTTCACATGTATTTAAAAGATTGACTTCTATAAATTATTTTGTTGACCCGAATCTTCAAAACTTAAAAAATGTACGAAAAAGTGTCCGGAGCCACCTCGTTCCCCGGTACTCTGTAGATGTCGGCGTCGCTTAGTACGCAACTGCCAATTTAAATTCAATTATGCCGCGTTGTGTCGTTTGCAAGAGTCAAAATACTGCTGGGATTAAAAAGGAATACGGTAGGATCACATTTCACGAGTAAGAAGCGAATTCACAAGAAACATTATTTGAGAATTCGATTATTTTATCATCTGTCATATTGTCAAATAATAGTACGTGGACATTTTGTTAGTATTGCCAGGGTAGTCGAATTTTTTACTCGGATGTCTATCAATAAGCCTTAGTGTAATATTAAACAGTATTAATTTACTTAATTACAAAACTATTATATTTTTTTTTTTAGGTTTGCTTAATAAAAGTATCTGTTTTTTTTGTAGTCCAGTCAGTAAAATATTTTTTGCTGTAAAAAATAACATATTACAGAATTATCTTATATTTGTGTATATTGTTCACGGTCTGGTAACATTACGGGGCCATTTCACGCACTTCTGCGCAGGCGGGAAAATTTGCAAGAAATAATGTACACCAATTGGAGCGTATCTTAATAATTTTTGATGCACGAATGTAAGATGATTAGTCTTACGCTTCAGGTACCAGTCCAGGTGCTACGAAATATTCTAGAGTAAAAACACTTTTTAATAAATAATTCGTATCAACCATGCCGGGAATCGAACCCGGGACTTCTTGCACGGTAGGCAAACGCGCTGACCATTACACTACGAGCCGACTAATAATGAAATAATATTGTCGGCACAAACATGCGAAACATCTTTCAAATTATATATCTTACCAACACAAAAAACACTGGTGAAGACGACCAGAGATGTAACTGGCAGCCAGGATAAGTATTCTACAGCCGGGTCCCCATTCGACTCAAGTATGAAGAAGACACCAAGAAGAGTCTGAAAATAACAAAGAGTTTTTTTGAAAAATACTGAAGTTTTACTTTGCAGAAATAATTTATTAATAGGCAACTGTGGAAATATAAAAAATCCTTTATTAGCAAGTTTATGCAAATTTTTTACTAATTATGCATACAAAAATTATTCAATACCTCCCATGACATCAAACACAATAAGGAAGTACAGTGATTAAAAAAAAAAAAAATCTAATAGACTATTAAACTAGCCCAAAATGTTTTTTTTAAATAATTTTTAGACAGGTGACTGGAACTGAACCCGCCATAGCAAATTCGCATATAAAGGAGGTCATTTGCTAAGTATTGGATCTTACTTTCCCTTACTAAAGTTTTTTAGTTTTGGAGATATGTCAATTTTTACACTTTATTGAGATTTTTCAAAAATTCGACCTTCAAGGATTCAAAACTTTTAGTGTTTTCATTATTTTAGTCTTTTTTTCAATATTTTTTTAAAAATAAGATATAGGTATAAAAAAAAGGTGAGGAACTAGAGAACTAACTTAGAGTAAAATAAATTATTAAATACTGTAGTTTTTTTATTTATTTCAGGTTGAATTTGATCGTAAAGTTTTTTAAAAGTTTTTTATTTTTAAAGCGTAATATTTTATTTTTTAATCCTAGTTTGAGGGAAGTTCTGACGTATTTCAATCACAAATGCTTATAACTACCAACAAATAATAAAATAATACTAAAATAATGAAAAAAAAAGTTCTGAATGCGCGAAGGTAAAATTTTGGAAAAATCTCAATAAAGATGTTCAAATATGGGCGGAATGGTGGAATGTTACACAGTGTGTAAAGTGGTCACTCAAACCAGCCATTGACAGGTCATAAGCCCTGTAGATGCCTAGACTTATATATTACCTTCTCTTAAATGTTCTTCATCTCTGTTGTGATATGTTAATATAAACAGTACCCCAGGGAGTTGAATCCAGTCCTTGTCTACAAAAATTTGGACAAACTCAAAATATCATTTATCAATACACAAAAAAAAAAAACAAAATTGAAAGTTACATTCTGTTTTTTTTTATTTAAGTAAATGGAAAATATGAAATAGAAATGCTAAGCTTATCTTAGCTTATGTTTATGAAAGGCATTTGTGGCGTGTGCACTATCAAATATATATCTGTCTTAGATTTTCATTCCTTTTGGATTTTATCATTTTTGTATGCCTGTCTTCTTAGACAATTTCAGAGACATTTCTTAATCACAATTCATCCAAATTACTCCGCTTTCGTCTTTCTGCCAGTTCCGTTCTTAAATTCTTAAATGAATACCGTAAAACGGGGTTAAATTGCACCATCAAGGGTAACATTGCATCAAAAAAAAAGTTTTTAGAGACACCTGTTGTCATTGCTACTAACAATAACTCATTGTTTCTCCAAATATTCAATGGATGTCACTTTTCACTCTTACCTAAGGTTATTTTCCATTCAATATGGTACTTTAGTACTGAGCGATTAGCGGTTTGGGTTGGTTGTGCAGTTTTTATGAATAATTTCTATAGGTAATTCTTATCACATCTTCAACAGTGTGTATCATTCTAAGGTGAGTAAAGTGGTTTCGTATGTTGAATTTTTTCATGTATTTGATAATACCAGTATTTCTTACTAAATTTACCAAAAAATATTAATATTAATATTTCCATGTCCATGTGGAATCTATTAAGATACTGAAGGAAAAAAAAGTGATGCAATGTCACCCCGCCCTAGGGCTTACTTTGCATCATTTTTCAAAAAATTATAGCTTGTATATGAAACTACAAAATATACTTATAACCACAAAAAAGTAAAGGAAATATATTATATAACCATGACATTTATTGTCAAAAACACTACTCATCTCCTCGATGAAAAAAATCATTATAGCTGAAAAGTTATTAAAAAGTGATGCAATTTAACCCCGTTTTACGGTACTTGAAAAAATAAATTAACAAACAACTTACTAAAGAAACTGAGACGCCAATGGATGAAAACTTCAGAAGCCATCTTTTGCCCAGTCTATCAACAAGAAATAATGTTGCAGAGCTTGCTAAGACTTGCACAACACCTACAAACATTTATACAAATAATTACATTTTATTAAAATTCTATTGAAAACACTGAATGAGAATGATTACCTATCACTCCTTAATTGACATGTTTTGATCTAAGCATTAAAGACACACGTCTGCAGCTATGAAGAAAACAACATATTATTTTTTTACTCGTAACAAAGCATTTTAATCCAAACTACTCAAACATTCAACTTTCAATCAACTAAATTCACTAAACTAAACTTAACAAAATACGCAGCAGCGTTGGGAAGATCATTACCGCGCTTCTTTTACAGGTAAAATCACTAAAATGTTTTTCTCAACGCAAACTTCTGTCGTCATCACCAAATTACTTTCGAAACGACCCAAATTTTTACCGGACACGGAGCTATGAGAAGTTATCTATATAGGTTTAAATAAAGGAATGATGACCATTGTCCATGCGATGATATTTCTTCACAGAGTATCGAACATTTGTTATTTCAGTGCCCATTTTTTCAGTTTACAACGCCATAATCTTGAAGCACAATGCAGGAAAGTTGGAATATCCTTAACAGATATCCACACTGTAGTTAAAAGAAGTTATCACGCGCCATTGTTCTTGAACTTGGCAACATTGGTGATTGGACTCATAAAGGTAATAAACTAAAATCAGTGATCGAACATCCCATTTCCAAGACAAACAAAAACGATTTTTTCCGAGTACCTCAGCCTTGTACATGACACGTAAGGCTAAATACAGGGGTCCAACTATATATAAAAACTAAAAACTAAAATTACTTAGCTATTCGTAGAAATTCGGACTCTTTTCACGTATAAACCAAGTAAAATAAACATCAAAACTGGCGGCATGTTCGAAACAACGGTTTAACCTAATCTATACCTACCTACCCGTCCTTCCCATTTCCTAGCGCACTCCATGTAACAATAATTGGCGGCCTCCGTGGTGTAGTGGTCAACACGCTTGACTCACGCACGGGAGGTTCAGGGTTCGATTCCCGGTGAGAACACAAAAATTAAAAATGTGATTTTTCTCAAGCCTGGGTGCTCTGTGATGTAATTCACCACTGTAATTAGGCCTCCTGGCCTGTTGTGGTGCAAAAAAAAAAAAAAAAAATGTAATAAAATGTAATGTAATAATTCTACATGTGAGTGCCGGAAAAAAACATTATATTATCAGTACACAATCTGACATCTTAAAACTTATCTTTCTCCAAGCGAGCTGTGTCTGCGTCCTTTAGGCCGCCAGATCCATACAAACTGTGCCAGCGTCTCATGACCGCCAGCTTCACCAGGGTTTTAGCAGACGTCACATCGCGCCTCATGATCAGCAGGTTAGTTGAGTTGCGCAACCTGCCTTCACAACAGTACAGTCCACTTACTAATTTTCCACCACTCACACGTAGAATTATTGTTGCGTAGAGTGCGCTAGGAAATGGGAAGGACGGCTAGGTGTAGGTAGATATGAATTTGGTTGCGACTTGATCCAAACAACTTTTAATTCATTTAACTTTCAATTTCTACTCTCGTGTATCGGTTTTTTTTCAAAATAATTCTTGAAGATCTGTTTACTATTAAATATATTTGTGTAAACTAATTCTTTTTGAATAATCTGTCGATACGTTTCAGGGCTACCATCTCATCGTCAGCACCTTATTACCTTTAAATGACGTATTATGTTATGTTGACTCTATACATAAAGCAGACGAACTATTACAAAATAATATTAGTGCAAAAGGAGAGTGCGGTGTATAATGATTTTGTAAATGCTAGATACCTATGATGATGGTTGATATGTCTGGCGGAATGTTGGTGCCGGTCTTAGCGAAGATAGTCTGCATGTAGAACTGCACCGCGTCGATACCGCTGAACTGCTGGAGAGCGAGTAGTCCACACGTGAGGTACATGGCTTTGATGTTCCCCCGGCTCCACGTATCTCTCAGGGTCGCTTCGGAGGAGCCGCTGTTGATCTGACTATCAGGCAGGTTGGCGAGCTCCGCTTTGACCGCGTCTTCAGACGTCCCTCGAAGTTTTTGCAACGCCAAGAGAGCTTCCTCATGATAACCTGAATATATAAATATATTATAATTAAAATAAAACCAATTTGCATCTGAATACTTTTTTTTTACCGACCGGTTTCAATGCTACAAGCTTCTTTATCAAGGTATTTTATTTATTTATTTATTTTTGCATCACAACAGGCCAGGAGGCCCAATTACAGTGGTGAATTACATCACAGAACACCCAGGCTTGAGAAAAATCACATTTTGTTTTTTGTGTTCTCACCGGGAATCGAACCCGGAACCTTTCGTGTGTGAGTCAAGCGTCTTGACCACTACACCA
The DNA here is from genome assembly GCF_059751315.1 of Micrasema longulum. NCBI lineage: Eukaryota > Metazoa > Arthropoda > Insecta > Trichoptera > Brachycentridae > Micrasema > Micrasema longulum. Next base: position 521,681 of record NW_028277701.1, read on the forward strand.
CGGAGGCCGTATGCTTAACTAATGAATCTTATCCTATTTTATTTTAACAGTGATTACTAATTACCATCGAATAAATATACATAGAAACAAATGAAGCTAATAAGTCAAGTTCTTTTGTCATGTTACTCTTGTAAAGATGGGAATTGTAAAGTGAGATGGATACGATCGTTAAAACTAGACGGGAGTGGACTAAAAGAAATATTGTTTTATTGGTTATTTTTTTTTCTTAATATGAATCACTTTTTTAATTTCTAAGATTTTCAAGTTGTCTATCTTTAATATTTGATTTTCAACATGAAGAACTTTTAATCCAGTGTCTTTTAAATATCTTTCTCAGACATTCCATCCCTAGTAATATACTTACCAGATATTAAAATTCCTCTATTCCCATTCACAGTGATTCTACATTTAGTTGTACTTTCATTTCTTTCAAAAACCATCACATTCGATTTATCGATACTCACGAGCAAATCGGTTCCCTCGCATACATCGTAGACTTTTTTTTTAACCAAGAAATGTAGTTCCTCTTTGTTATCTGAAGACAAAAAGACAATTCACTGAGTTGATTATATGAATCGTTATGTTAATAAACCACTATTATTATTATTGATAAAGCAGAGTTTGAACTTTGAAACTCTGATCTGTGAGTCCATGACGCAACCATGGGACCACGACTCAAACGTATTATGGGGAAGTTCTACGTACCGTCATCTGAGGATTTTTTTTTAATTCGTAAAAGAGTTGACTCAAAAGGTTTTTTCTAATCAATGTGAACATGTATATAAAACAAGAAATAAACATGAAGTAAGACTACCATTTCGTAGGAAAACAAGTACACAGAACTCGTTGATGCACCGAGCTGTACAGTTATATTATAAGGAAATACCATTAGAAATAAGAGAGCAAAAAAATATTATTTCATTTAAATGTCAGTTAAAAAAACATGTGTTTAGCAGATAAGTTAGTTTTTAAAAAGTAATCTTATTCGTGTTAGCTTTGTTTTCCTTTTAAGTGTACGTATATTGTTTAGAAATATTAATAATAAGTATATGTTTTAATAATAATTAGATATAAGTTAATGTAAGAACATACATTAATTATGTTATCTGGTCTCCATATTATGATGTTCACATCAAGAATATTGCATCAGTTTAACATCGATTTTTGAGAAACATAGGCTGGAGGTTGGGCTTATCCAGAGACCAATATACGTATAATGAGTTACCTAAATATATCTTCTTTTCAAGACCGTCGAAATAAATCCGACCTTCTAGTCTTATTAAAAATTCTCAATCACTCTTTGATGCGCCTGAACTACTGAGCTCAATAAAATTAAATATCCCAACTAGAAACCCCAGATAAAACTTACTCTTTCATACCGATAACCATAGAACTAACTATGGTTTTCATTCCCCTATGCTTAGAATTTTTAGGTCTACCAACAAACATACCAGTCTTGACTTCTTTGATAACAAGTTGTCTTCTTTCAAACGATCTCTGAATCAAATTCAATTGTAAACACCTTTCTCCCGCTTCCACTCCCACAAAGTCTTCTATATACTCGTACCATTGAGTCTTTCTACTTTTTTAATAATAATTTTCAATGTATAAATATGTCCTTAAAAATGCCCATTAGGCGTATATATAAATAAATAATAGTTTAAATAAATTTAAAGTTTAATTACCCCTTTTAACGAGATAGCTGGGGCTTTCTGGCATGAACGAGAATAGAACCATAAAGAGGAGAGGTGGTACAGTACATATTATACACAAAGTAAAATATGACACATATGGCCCTATTGAGTACACCCACAGGAGCCCGAGCATTTGAAATATCTGTATAAATGATCCCAAGGCACCTCGCACCTCATCCTGAAAGATTGAAGAGTAAACAAGGTATTATATAACCACACCGACTTTTCTATGTCTACCGGTTTCGAGACGAACCTGTCTCTTTGTCAGGACACTAATAGCAAGTTGGTTTTTATGTTTTTCTGCAAGGCTCTAATATTTTATGGCTCTCATTTTTTGCCTCCTCTTTCACAGTAGTGGCTGCTCGATTATGGAATAATCTTTGAATATGTATATAAAGTGTTTAAATAAATAAAAGATAGTGAGATTTGCATGTTAGTGTAATCAGGGTAATAAGGAGACGAAAATACGGGTAAGTCCCGCAACCGGTAGACATAGAAAATTTGGTAAGTGGTTTTATTCAATTATTTACTAACATTAAATAAATAAGAATTTATATTCATGGCAAGTATATCATTTTTTTAAATTATTTTTTTATACGGCACAAGTGCCTTTTACAATATAAAATACTCATACAAAAATATGAGTTCAGTTAAACAAAAAAAAACAACATGAAAATACGGATATATAAAAAGAAAAATGAAAGTGGCCGCTTTACACACTGTGTAACATTTGCTATTCTGACTATGTTAAAACATCCACATTCCCCCAACTCTTCCACCTGTTAACTTTTGTGAAGTAAAAGAGCTGAAACCTTTATCATGTGGGTGAGATCCATCCGGTTGAATTGTTGAATTATTTGTAATGACCTTTTTTGTAATTATTATATATGAGATAAATAGTGTTTTTTGAAATTTAACTTAAGAAATAAAAAACAGTTTGAGATGATGATTCGAGATTTGAAAAGATGGCGCTTTTATCATTTTTTAGTAAAAAATGCCATTTCTACGTTTATTTTAAACGGAAATTTTACAAAACTTGGTTTGCGGAAACTTTATACTATACTGATTGTGAAAAATACCATAACAATATAATAAAACAAAACAAAAATAATATAAATATTGTTTTCTTTTGTACACCATTTTGTGAAAAGGGCTTACATTATATTGTTATGGTATTTGTTACAATCAAAATAGTGTAATAATAATTTATTGATAAATATTTTTAATGAACAGAATACATAACACTAAAAATTAGAAAACTTTCTTATATCTTCAAGTCGATACGTAACATCTTATCCCTAATTAAACTCAAACAACTATATTTTATTTTATGTAACTCAATTATAACTTATGGCATAATAGGATGGGGAGGCACAATTAAATCAATTTTAAAACCTCTCGAATCTGCTCAAAAATAAATAATTAAAACATTTTTTTAAAAACCCTACTGGTACCCCAGAGTCCAGTTATTTGAGATATTAGATATAAGGCAATTATATATTTTTAGAATAAACAACTTTGTAAAGCAAATTATTCTACTAAATCCCATAAGGAACATTCCCACACTACCAGAAGTCAAACTAGAAAATGGGTTCAGGGGTCTACCACAAACTCTGAATTCGGGCAAAGAAATTTCAGGTTTCTGGGCCCCAAAATATTCAAAATGTTACTCAAACATTGCAAAACCATGACCCGGATTCAATTAAATAAATTTGTGAAAAATTGCTTACTGGGTAGAGAAAAATCTGAAAATTTACTTAAAAACATTCTTAAATAATAAATGGTATAAATTAATATTGTATAACTGTATAATAAATTAACTAGTAGGTAGTAATTTTATTGTTAAGTTTGCATAAAAATGTCTGCCTTAAAACAGGTTATACCTAGTAAGGCAGACTAGACATGATCCAGAGAAATCTATTACCTAAGTATGTATGTAGTAGATAAAGTAATTGCTATTTTTGTTAATAAATAATTATTATTATTATTATTAATACTAATAATGTATTTTTAACATAATTGTATTATCTTACATCTGCTATTTCCCCAACGTACATGGGAACGCACGTGAAGAGTTGTCCCAAGGCAAGCCCCCACAGTATCCTGGCTGCGTAAATCTGGACAATATCTTTAGCTGTTGCTACCAGCACCCAACCTACAACCAGAGGAACACCACTGACTAAAAGGGTTTTCTTTCTTCCAAATACATCCGTGGCGATCCCGGAGTAAAAAGGACCTACAATACAAAGAAGAAGTTAAGTGACTAAAAAAAATTATATATTTGACTATCGAACTACGTAAAAAAACATATTTTATTTTTATATATCAGATTATCATCGTTATGATTTTTTGAACGTTTTTTAATTTTTAAAATCCCCACCGAATCTCAGAAATTACACCGCCCGCTTCGTCACGAGTCCATAGTAGTAGGCAAAAAATACACAGACACCCAAATAACATAAACAAAGGTGGCGGGCTTAAATTAAACTCAACACGGTTCCCAGCACTGCACACTACAAAAATGAATAGAAATGTGCCTACTGCCGACTGCGACACGGTACAAATTACTAGTACTTAAACACACATTTTTTTCTACAAAACACTCGGTTTACCCTGAAGAAGGCTCCTGCAATGGTAGCCGAACGGTACGGTATCACCCAAAAAAGAAACAATTGATTAAACAGTTTGTCTCATTGTTTGTTTTTTCCAATGTTAGAACTTTAGAATATTCCGTCTTCTTGTGGTAACACGATGTTACATCACCGCGCGCAAAGGAATTATTTACCAAAGCCTTTTAAATTTTAAATAAAACAAACTCACTTACAACTGCACCGAGTGCGATGAGAGATCCGATCCACGATCCTTCTTCGTCTGTTATGACTTGATCCAGAGGAGTTGTGTCTTCATCGAGAAGAATAGGGAGGGTTGGTGATGTCCACCCCATGCAAATTCCGACGGACAGAATACCCAAATTCGCTTGAACGAAAATGACTATATTTTAGACTTAAAACAATTTTTTGATTAATTTCTTGAGTTAGGTCATTTTAATTCATTTTATTTTTTAATTAATTCTACGTAGGGTTAAAGCACCAGTAAATGACCATTGGTTAATAAAACACAAGATAATAAGAATTGCTACATGAGTCCAGTCAAAAAACTTTTAACACTAGAAACTATGACAAAAGCAGTAGGCGGACACATCTTTTGGTAAGAAACAAATCTATCAGTTTTGAACTGTGAGTTGTCAAAAGGTAATAGCGCGTCTTCCCGTTATTGTTCTGAGATTGATAGTGTTTTTATAAGGAAAGGTGTGGTAAGTGTTTTATTTGATGCTATTTCTTATGAAATTCTTTGTATATATCCATATCCTAATGTGTTAGGGTGTTTTATAAGGTTATGATGTAACTTAATCCGAATATTATCTTTACTGGGGTAGTAGTGGTCATTCACTGGTGATTCTGCAATTTTTTTAGAGTAAAATCAATTATAATTGTAATACTCGTATTTCATTACAATATTTTAGTATGTTCACTTAAACCAGCCAATGACAGGTCATAAGCCCTTGACTTCCATATTCCCTTATTTAAGATATTCTCCATCCCTGTTGTAATTTGTTACTCGTATTTCAATAAAAAAAGTATAAGTACTTGGAAAAAATAAATGTGTTTTTTTTGTTTTCTTTTATTTTGTACGCTTAAATAATGAAATTTATACCTTTAATGTGTATTTCACTACAAGCTGAACCTTAAACGGTCATTCATTGGTTTTTTGACCATTTATGCTCAATGAGGAAGTTCAGATGTTTTCTTTTTATTTGTTAATAGACTATTAAGCTAAAGTATTTTTATTAATGTATTTTTTTCAATTTGAAAATTTATTTATTAACCCTTACGGATTATTAAATTAATTTTACAAAAATATTATACACATTTTTTATTCGTACTCTGTTTGAAAAGTTTGTCTGAGTCTTTTGTTTAGTTTTGTCTGGTAGTTTATTGTAAAATTTCAGTCCCTGGTTTATTAGTCTCGACTGTCCTTGTCTTGTTTTAGAAAGTTGTTATTGATATTTTTCTGATATTCTCGTATTGTGTCCATGTTTACTACAATTTTTAGTTCTTCGTCTACAATTATATCAGTGGCTAATTTATGGATAAATTTTAATGATTCTAGTTTAAAGAGTTCAGTTATATTTGATTGCTTGGTTTGTTTAAAAAGTTCTCTAGTTGTTGTTAGACAAGTAAGGTCATATTCTAACTTTAATATTTTATTTTGTCTTTGTAGTCTGTTTATGCCATTTTGATATTTTGTTCCCCATAGTAGTATCGTATTATCAGCGTTATGATTTTTCAAAGATTTGTATTTCTGCAATTACTCCGCGTGTGACGTCTCAAGTTGGGATGGGCATTTTTTAAAATATGATTATCAGTAACAGCTACCGTTTCACAAATTAAACGGTTTTGCAAAGACGTTTAAAAAATAAAAATTAAGTGCGGTGTGCAAATCTTAAATTCCTTTACTTTCTACCCATTTATGTTACGGAATGCTGAAATAATATTAACTCAGGTTTATGATTTTTTTAAAACCGTATTCCTACCGGTGCACCCCTGTTCTCGTGCTTCGTTTTTGTGCCGCTAGGCGTAGTTTGAAATTTAAAGAAATAATTATTATATTATGATATTAATTGCTTTAATCTTTGTCAATCACTTATAAACAAATACTTCCCAATAAAAAGATACACCATTATTTTTACAATCTTTATTCGAACGATTTTTACACGTTTTCACAACACAAGCAAAGCAGTTTGGTTTCGATTCTAAATGTCAAGCTCACGTCACACCCGGCTGGCGGTCAAAGAACGACTTAATATGCGTTGGATATCACTGTGGGTTTGGGCATGAGTTAAGTTTCATAATTTTTTAGGGCTCAGGTCGTATAATGTGTATTGATAGGTCGATGGTTTAATCCAAACTTACAGTTGAGGTGCAATAAAATGTAGAGAATACACGAATCCAGGAATTCAACCCAAATAAAAATCAATGTCAGCCTTGTGATTTAATGGTCAGCGCGTTTCTCCACCATGCAAGAGGTCTCCGGTTCGATTCCCGACATGGTTGATATTAAATATTTATTTAAAAGGGTGTTTGCACACAATAATATTTCATAGTCTCAGGACTGGTACCTGAAGCGTAAACTGATCATCTTACCGTCATGTACCAAAAATGATCAAGATACGCTGCGATTGGTGTACCAATGCAGTGTCCTATGCACCATTAGGTGCGGAAAGGGAATGATGATGATGATGTAAAAATCAATTATAATTATAAAGTCAAATAATTGATAAGATTTTTAAAAAATCAAAACCAGTTTGATAAATATGACGTCATCTTAAAATTGGCAATTATATTAATATCGATTAATATTATTATGTTCCGAGTACTTAATTGTTAGATTATCTTTTTAACAAAAGATATAAGCGTACGCAGATTAAAAGGTAATAAACAACAACGACATAAGTTCAATACGATTGTTTTTTTTATATTTTGCAATGAGGAAGTTCTGTGGTTTTAAAAAAAAAAATTATCACAAACATCACTCTGTCAGATTTAAAATTTACACTAAAAATGTATTATGTAACTTAGTAGACATTATAATAATTAATATGTACATCTCCCCTCCCCTCCTTATCCTCTCTTCTAGCATTTTTGTCCTTATCCCGCCCAATTTACAGTAACTTAATGTTCTTAAAATAAATATTTTAAAAATCTTTGAGTAAATGAAAATAACATTTTTAAATGTAAAAATTGTATGTATTTATTTGATATGTAATATATTTTCTTTACTAACTTTGTATACTATGTGGAAATCTGTTATTAGTTCTGAGTTTATACACTATATCTGTTTGTTTACTAAAAATATGTATGTAGAACTGTATGTAGAACTGAATAAAAAATAAAAAATAAAAAAAAATAAAATATGGCTCGTATTATCAGCGCTATAATTTTTTTAAGTTTTGTATTTTTAAAAATTACTCCGCGTGTGACGTCACAAGTTCCCTTTCGCTTCATCTTGGTCAGTTCTGCCGATTGGTCCGTTGGCTCACCGTCAACCGGAAATCTTTCACAACTCTCTTATGAGCGGACATAGAATGATGATGATGATGATAAACAGATATAATTTATTTAAAAAAATAAGGTTTTAGGTATAAAATTGCCATATAAAAAGAATTGTTTGCTTCAAATACATAAAGATAAAATAAATAGCAGTATTTCTAGGTCTGAAAACGTAAGTACGCGACCTAGAACAGGTGGTAATATCTTAATTGCAAAATTAAAAACAACTACTGCACAACATCATTATACTTACAGAGGAATATTTTTCTTGAATGAAATGAACAAAGATAATAAAAAGTACAGTCAGGAATACAATATATTTAAGAAAGAAGTGAAAAATTACATCTATAATTCTTCTTTATGTAACACTGATTGAAAACATCGTTTGTATATTTTTTGTAATTTATTTATGTTATTCTAAAAATATTATTAATTTAAATAAAATTAACAATTGTAAGACGTCACTCCCCAATAATGGACATAAGTCCACAAGAATTGTTTATTTCTTTTACGTAATGGGAAACGTTAATGTAAATATATGTATTTGATTAATGTAAGAAAATGTGTTTAGTTGTAATATTGAATTTTTATTTGTTATTAATAAAAAAAAAAAAAAAAATGTATATAAAATGTAAAATAATCCATTTTTCATCTAGAAAAAATGACATAATGTGATAATATATACGTGATAAAATGATGAACGACTAACTGATATTGAACATGTTAAATAATTAACACAATTGACATGGACAATTCTTTTCAACGATTTAATTAGCAAATTGGCGAGATTATTGAGTCTTTGAAACTTTTTCGTGGCCACTTTACACACTGTGTAACATTCACCATTCTGCCTATATTTGAACACATATATTCCTTCAATTCTTTCATCTGTTGATGTTTGTGAAGTTAAAGAGCTGAAACCTTTATTTATGCGGGTGAGATTCATCTAATTGAATTATTTTACCTGCATACTAGGCAACGCCTGAAAATGTTCCTTCTCTTAAATGTTCTTCATCTCTGTTGTAATATGTTGATATAAGCAGCTCCCCAGGGAGTTGAATCCAGTTCTCGTCTACAAAAATTTGGACAAACTCAAAATATTGTAAAAAAATATTAATTAAAAAAAGTTTTTTTTTTGATAAATGTATATAATTCTTAAGGGTTTATAAATAAAATATGAAAAAAAATATATAAATATAAAAATCAGCATTTTCTTTCCGCACCTTGTGGTGCATAGGGCAGTGCATTGGTACACTAATCGCAGCGTATCTTGATAAGTTTTTTACATGAAGGTAAGGTGGATTTATCAACAATTTGGATTTGTTGATAAATCCACCTGGTACATGAAGAAGTATAGAAATTTAAAAAAAAGTAAATTTTCAGGTGTTGCCTAGTATGTAAGTGAAATACTTCAATTAAATTAGTCTCCCCGTATAAATAAAGGTTTCAGCGCTTTAACTTTACAAACATCAACAGATGAAAGAATGTAAGCAATATATATGTTTAAATATGGGCAGAATGGTAAATGTTACACAGGTAAATGTTACAACCTTTTCTAAAATGTTATTTATTTTTACATTTGAGAATAAACAGAGAAGACTTAATACAGAGATAATTAATAAAATGTTCCGGCAGTTTTAAACACTACGTATTTATAATATTTATGTTTCATTTGTAACTTGTATTTTTTTAAATCTATAAAATAAGTAAAAAACCATAAATGGCTTATAAAATTGTTACACGCGGTGTTTCAGAGCCAAACCGCGAAACTTCAGAGGTACATTCCTCATGGTAAATTAAAAAAATATAAAGTATTTAAAAAAATAAAACAATTTTCTCTATAAACTATTTTTTTGCTATAATTCTAAAATGGCGTCAATCCTTAATGTCTCTTACTAGCATCTCATCCACATTTTGCAAAAACGTTAGAGATGGGACGAATTGATCAATGTAAATTGATCGAATAAAAAAATAATTCATTTGATGTTTTTCATGAAAAAATTCTTATATTTTGGTGAATAATTGAGTTAAACACACTATAATAGGCTTGTTTTTGCGTTTTTTATATCAATTTTCGGAAACAGAGTTGTATGATTGCATAAAATAAGTGATAAAAACGATTTGATCAGTGATCAGTAATTTCCCAACACTAATGAATTTAGTTTGACAGCTGTCATTCTAATCAAGCTATATTTTAAGGATTATAGTGAATTTATTATACTATTTTTATTATCCTTTTTATTATTTATGGAATGTAATTTAGCATTTTTTTTACTTCTCTCTACCCAAATTCAGGTACCATTTTTTTTTACATATTTATTCAAATGGTATATTTTCACTTTTCTGTACGACATTTTTAATTATTGGATCAAAAGTAATGGAATTCGGTGACTATAAAATTTAAAAATTGTCTTAAGTAACATATATCTTATTAATTTTTCCACGAAATAATCTATTTATAATTAAAGAGACAATTATAATTAAATACTATTTTGATTTAAAAAATAATTTAATAAACAACCAACCTGTCCCAGCGGCTACATATTGCCTCCATTTTAGTCCTATTTCCATATTGAGGTGCGGAATGCAAAACACAATCACCCTCTCCGAAGCACCAAGTCGTACAGAACCGATAATGCCCTTATTTTACGTGTAGATAACACTTATTATCGCTTAGCAATGAGAAAGTTTAGTGCTAAGAAAAAATTGATATAAAAATGAGGAACAGATATTGTGATAGATTTCTGGTTTCCGGGTAGTTATGTTTTAAAACTTTAAAAAATCATAACGATAAATATATATTTTTTTTATTTTTCATCTTAGTCTATTTAAAAAAAAAAACAAATTGAAAAATACCACGAAAAAAATTTATTTATGTATCGTATTATCATCGCTACGATTTATTTCAATTTTTTTATTACTCCGCCTGTGACCTTCGATGAGTGGTCGTGATTGGTGGGTTGGCTTCCCGGAAACCGGAAATTTATTGCAACGCCCTACAATTGGTTGATTTAGAAAAACTTGTGACGTCATTTAAAGTTGCTTCTATGAATTTTTTCATCCATTTGAAATGTTCTAATTCATAATTAAATAAATAAAACAACTTTGTTTTTAACCACTAATTTTTTTTTTTTCACCGACCGGTTTCAAAGCTAAACAAGGTTCTTCTAAACTTAAACTTCATTAGTTTAATTTAAATTTAGTTTGATTTTATCAGTATACTACCAATAAAAGAAAAACAATCATGTCTTTTTTCTTGAAAGAATGGTAATGTGAAATGGATACGTTCGAAACTAGACAGGAGTGGACTAAAACGAAATATTCTTGTTTCGAACGTATCCATCTCACATTACCATACTTTCAAGAAAAAAATATTTTAATTATTTGTTTCATTGGCAGCTCTAATTTATTATTAACGCGTTCAAGGAAGTATTTTTTTAATCCGATTTCCAGTTACATTACTCATTTTGTATAACCACATAATGACTTTTGTATGTTTACCGGTTCGTCAGAACACTTCCCCACACCAACGCGCACTAACGGCATGTGTCACAGGACAGCAGCACGATGGTTTTGTAGTTTTGTGAAACTACTATTGAACTTACTACTGCTATTACTACTAATACTATCACGCCATTTCGTAGGGGTGGTAGGCAGAGAGAATGGACCGCTCCACACGTCTATCCTGGCATACATTCCAGCTTCTTCCACATTCATACATCTTGTCATACATGCCCTTCGATTCTGTCTGCTTTTGACATGACCAGACTTAAGATTTTGGTTTATCTGATCATGTCACGTCTTCCTTGACCGTCCTCGTCTCACGTCACCGTTCATTTTCGCCGCATTTACTTGTTTTACCGTTCTTTCAACGTCCATTCGTTTTAAATGACCAAACCATCTCAGACACCCTTTCTTAATCTTATCAATCATACTTGACTCAGATTTACACGCTCGCCTGATTTCATCATTCGGAACCCTGTCATACATCGATTTCTCACACATTCGTCAAAGAGATCGCATTTCAACCGCGTTCACTCGGATTTCATCCTTCCTCTGCTAGTTCCATGTTTCACTTCGATACATAAGTGTCGGGATCAAATCTCCGTTGTGCACTGCCAGTTTAGCTTCGATTGACATATTTTTATTAGCAATTTCTGTGTTTAGTACGCCGTTCATTTTGTTGCCAGCATTCACTCTCCTTTCAACATCTTTTCTACTCTTCCATCTCTTGAAAACACGCTTCCCAGAAACATAAATTAACAACTGTTTATATGTAAATAAATAAATAAATTTTATTACACAAATTTACAGAGAAACAAAAAAAAAAGAATTTGAGATGAATGTCACTCAGATACAAAAATGTTATCAACATTCCTAAATTCCACAAAAGCCATGGTCAAAATAGTTTTGTATAGTTTATATTTGAAGCACTAACTTTGTGGTTATTCATTATAATAAAATAAATAAAACAACTTTGTTTTTAACCACTAATTTAAAAATTAGTGGTTAAAAACAAAGTTGTTTTATTTATTTTATTAAAATAGTTTTGTTTTCAAAGAAACAAAAAAATATAATAATCTCCCCGATGAACTAAAAATATTTTTTTCTACTATTTTTTCGGGAGAAAAAAGACACGCACGCGTCGAGCAAATCGCTTTTGTCGCAGACTCGATTAGCGTATGAATTTTATGCATGTTGCCATTAGTTTAACTTTTTTGCAACAGAGAGGGAAAACCTTTTTGACAAGGGACTATGGAAAACTCGACATTTGCAGGGCCTGTGAACTGTCGCTGGCTTGTTAAGACGGCCACTTTATACACTGTGTGACTTTCATCATTCTGCCTACGTTTTAACATCCACATTTCCTTAAAGTCTGTTGACTTTTGTGAATTATAAGAGCAGAGCCTCAATTATGAACGCTATCTTCATCTGAACATATCGAGACGGTATACTTAACTTCTGTACTATCTGTATCTTACCCCGGTATGTTCTACCTACTTGTCATATCGACATCATATGATCGAATAGAGCCAATAAATGACCCCAAAGATTAAGTCCGCGTTCTTTACTTCATTAACATTTCAAATAGTTATAATTTATATTTTAAATAGGTTTCTGTTATAAAAAGAGCCCACTTCAAAGCGATTATAAACTCCAATAAATCCCAATTCAAGCAAAATTGCTCGCTTGAACATGATTTTTATGACATTTTACGGCTAGATGCCCTTGTACGTTAATAAGGCAGCATCTAGCCAGTCTAGCTACTTTATCTACCCGCTCGTTTGCAAAACTGACAGTTATGTCGGAATTTAATTCAACAATAGTTTGAATTTGTCCAAATTTTTGTAGACAAGGACTGTATTTAACTCCCCGGGGAGCTGTTTATATTAACGTATTACAACAGATATGAAGAACATTTAAGAGAAGGTAAAATAGAAGTCTAGGCATCTACAGGGCTTATGGCCTGTCATTAGCTCATTTAAGTGGCAACTGTGTAACATCAACATTCAACCCAGCATTGAAAG